>NC_058404.1:19676651-19698733 GCF_002201575.2 Neomonachus schauinslandi
TTGTATTTCTTTGGTGTTGGTTGGGATCTCTCCTCTTTCATTCATGAATTTATTTATTTGGGTCATTTCTCTTTTCTTTTGGTAAGTCTGGCCAGGGGTTTATCAATCTTGTTAATTCTTTCAAAGAACCAGCTCCTAGTTTTGTTGATCTGTTTTACTGTTCTTTTGGTTTCTATTTCATTGATTTCTGCTCTGATCTTTATTATTTCTCTTCTCCTGCTGGGCTTAGGTTTTATTTGCTGTTTTTTCTCCAGCTCCTTTAGGTGTAGGGTTAGGTTGTATATTTGAGACCTTTCTTGTTTCTTGAGAGAGGCTTGTATTGCTATATACTTTCCTCTTAGGACTGCCTTTGCTGCATCCCACAGACATACATTATATGTTAAAAAAAGAAGATAGTAGGAAGGGAAAAATGAAGGGGGGAAATCGGAGGGGTGACAACCATGAGAGATTATGGACTCTGAGAAACAAACTGAGGGTTCTAGAGGGGAGGGGGTTGGGGGGATGGGTTAGCTTGGCGATGGGTATTAAAGAGGGAATGTACTGCATGGAGCACTGGGTGTTATATGCAAGCAATGAATCATGGAACACTACATCAAAAACTAATGATGTAATGTATGGTGATTAACATAACAAAATAAAAAAAAAAAAGAATGGCAAAAATTGACAAGGCAAGAAACTACAAATGTTGGAGAGGTTGTGGAGAAAGGGGAACCCTAATTACACTATTGGTGGGAATGCAAGTTGGTACAGCCACTTTGGAAAACAGTGTGGAGGTGCCTCAAACTATTAAAAATAGTGCTACCCTATGACCCAGCAATTGCACTACTGGGTATTTACCCCAAAGATACAGATGTAGTGAAAAGAAGGGCCATATGCACCGCAATGTTCATAGCAGCAATGTCCACAACAGCCAAGCTGTGGAAAGAGCCGAGATGCCCTTCAACAGACAAATGGATAAAGAAGAGGTGGTCCATATATACAATGGAATATTACTCAGCCATCAGAAAGGATGAATACCCAACTTTCACATCAACATGGATGGGACTGGAGGAGATTATGCTAAGTGAAATAAGTCAAGCAGAGAAAGTCAATTATCATATGGTTTACTTATTTGTGGGACATAAGGCATAGCATGGAGGACATGAGGAGTAGGAACGGAGAAATAAATGGGGGAAATCGGAGGGGGAGATGAACTATGAGAGACTATGGACTCTGAGAAACAAACTGAGGGTTTTAGAGGGGTGGGGGGTGGGGGATGGGTTAGCCCAGTGATGGGTACTAAGGAGGGCATGTATTGCATGGAGCACTGGGTGTTATATGAAAACAATGAATCATGGAACACTACATCAAAAACTAATGATGTACTGTATGGTGACTAACATAACATCATAAAATTAAATTAAATTAAAAAAGAAAAACTCCACATACTTTTCTTTTGAAACTATTGAGATAAACAAAATGTATGCTATTACAAGGTTAAAATCATACACACACATTGGGTCTCCTGGGATGCTCAGTCAGTTGAGCATCTGACTCTTGGTTTTAGCTCAGGTCCTGATCTCAGGGTTGTGGGATTAGGCCCCACCTTGGGCTCCATGCTCAGCAGGGAGTCAGCTTGCTATTCTAAATCTCTCTCTCTCCCTCTGCCCCTCCCCCCACTCTCTCCCTCTTTCTAAAATAAATAAGTCTTAAAAAAATTATACACACACATACTGCCATTTATTCCAACAACACATTTGGAAAAAAGAAATTTGAAAACAAGACCATTTCAGGGTTGTATATATAATGGTGCAAGTGCCTATTAAACTCCTTGTTGAATAATCTCTCAAAATGCCAAATATTCCACCTTGGTTAAAATACTATAGAGGTTTATGTCAGCACTTGGATATCACACTTGAAGTCCTGACCTTAGATCACAACGCCAGCACATAATCCTGGTGCAACACTGTGATGGCTCACATTATAAGGTGATAAAGAGCTCTCAGACCCTCCAGTCTTCCTGACACAGCACGAAGCCAGAGACCATTGTGCAAAATTCAGTCTTGGCAGTATCTTCCTCTTACAGGCCTTTTCCCACTAAGGGCCCAAAATCAGATTACATTTGATCCAATTGGACAAACTCCCAACATGCACTGAACATAATTTCATTTGTTAAGTGGTTTTCTGAGACAGGAACAAAACTAAGAAGAAAACTATTGAGGTCTTTTTTTTTTTCTTTTTCAACTGAATTTAAAGGCATTACATGGACATCCTTAAAGACTGGAAATTGGAAAGAGGACAGCTCCAGTCCTTAAGACATCATGTGGGCCATATTCCTTTCTCAGTGTCTGAACTATACCAGACAAAAGCAAGGTAGATTCACTCAATGCATGACTAACCTAGCCCCTTTCTGACAAGACCACTGATTAAAGTCATGGTTTCAGCTTTGATGTTATTTATGCTTTGGATCACTGAACTCAGACAGGTAACCAAGCCACTCATGTTATAGGCCAATGAACATGACACAAACAGTTCTGACTTTGAGGGCCCTAATGACAGGGAGAAATCTTGACTGATAACCTACGATAGGAAGAATTTCAAATACTATTACTAATCACCTAGTCACCCCAGACCAATGTTGGAGTCTGAATATGAAAACATTAAACATAATGAATATTCAATTTATTTTCTTTGCTATCTGCATGTATACATAAGCAAACTAGAGCAGGAAGACCAGCTACCAATCCCAAGGGAGGACTCCTATTGTGAGGAAGAAGGCAAAGATTGAAACACTAACAATCACCAAAAGTAGGACCCACAGACCTGACCCACTGCATCTTCTACAGGTCCAGAGTGACCAAGGAGGACTCAACACAAAAGACACCGGTTAGAACAATGGTTTAGTTACAGAAAGAAGAGATGCAGTCAGATCTGTGTCTGTAGTGTGCTGGCCTCCTGTGGTCCTGGGTCTCCCCTGATGGCCAGCACAAGGCACTGCACTGCATACACCCATCTCCTGCTGCAGGTGAAGACCTGTTCCCTTCTCAGAGGGGCAGATGCACTGGCAGGCTGGCAAGGTGGCATGTGAGGCACATACTTAAGCAATAGGAAGTAGTTCACCATGTACCCAGAATGGGGGAAAGGGATCTCCAAATAAGGAAGAGGAATCTGGACCAAGCATCAGTTCAACACCCAGTTTCCACATAGAGGATTACTGCAGGTCAGGATGGGATTGTCATATAAGGGAATATTATTGGTCCAAGAAAAGAATGAAATTCGGATTCATGCCACAACATGGATGGACCTTAAAAACAATATTCTAAATGAAAGAAGCCAGATAAAGGCCACATACTGCATGATTTTTTTTACAATGTCCAAAATAGGTAAATCCATATGAATAGATTAGTTATATTAGGCACTGGGGTGAGGAGACAATGGAGAATGACTGCTCATGCAAACAGGATTTCTTTTGGCAGGGATGAAAATATTTTGGATTTAGTAGTAATGATTGCACAACTTTACCAAAACCACCAAATTATATAATTTTAAAGTACAGTTTTATACTATGTGAATTATACCTGTAAAATAATGGTTGCCTTTTTCTTCATGGTGGGGATGAGTTAATAACAGCTAACATTTTTTGAGCACATACTATGTGCCAGTCACTATACTAATACTAATACTTTCGTTACATTGATTGCCTCATATAACTTGAAAATGACCTTATGTGATTGGTATTGTTTTAATCCTTGTTTTATAGTTTGAGGACCTGTGTTTTGGAGATATTAAGAAACTCTCCCAAGGCCAACCAGCTAGCAAATAGCACAGCCAAGATTCCAACTCCGGCGGTCTGACTCTGGAATTCACACTCTCCACACCAGAAAGCATCTCCACTAGTAGACCCTTGGGAAGGTCTGAAACATGGCAGGCGATTATTTTTGTATATATGTGTGTTCTAGTCATGGTAGTAAATAAGAAGATTAAGCTGCCAGGTGTTCAGCTGCACTTCCTTTTTTGCCTGGTTTAAAATAACTCTGAATGAAGACGTTATCAGACAAGTCAACATTTTAAAGTGCTAAACTTTTCCATAAACACCTGAAGTTGGAGGTAGCAGCAGGGAAATAGGCCAGCAAGAATTATGAGAAGTTAGGTCCATTCCAAGGTAAACATACCTTAAAATATAGAGAAGTCCAAATCAAAATAGGTCTGCTCACAGTAGTTTAAAAAAAAATGTGGAATATTTTGAGGATTCTTTGCTGTGTAAACAAGTCAAAAATAAAATGGCAAGTAAAAATATTTCAGAAAACTTTTCTGCCAACCATAATAAATTTGTAATCCAGAAGCTAAAAGTGGACTAAATTAGCATTCGTCATACATGGAACATATGCAGGAATAATTAGAAATAATTATGAAAAGGAGGGAATTCTACTAGAGGGACTTAGATATATTAATATAAAAGTTTAAGATAGAAAATTGAATAGGTAATATGTGATTGTAATTCTAAACCATGTCCAAAACAGTTTAATATTTTCAAGATGCACTCTTGTTGAAAAGGATAAGTTTATTTTGGTCCTATAAAAAATCCCAGAATTCCTTATTTTTATAATAGCCCAAAAAGATGTATTTGTATACATAACTCCTTACTAAATATCTGTTAAAAATGGAGAATGAAGTCTACAGGTTAGCATAGGGGAATGAATCAGGTGAGTCTTGCGCTACTAATTTGGCAACAAGCCCTGAGTTTTTATTTGGCCAGAGAGCAGTCCTGTTCCAGGCAATCAACAATTTTTTGGGCATCTATTATGGAGTCATTAAGAAAATTCCAATTACTATACTTGGCAATCTTTTGTTTGTCTGCTTCCAGCCCCTGCTACAAATATAACTTGAATTTCTAGTGTCCCCTTGGGAGATTATGAGTGAGGAGTATTATTATCTTGGTCTAGTGGTAATGACTTGGTCCACTATTTCTTGCATTGATGAAATTCAGATTAATAACTTTGTAATGTTGTAACATTTTCCTTAGCATGCAAATAAAATGTAGGTAACATGGTAATTGTATCTTGGAACACATCCTGAACGTGTTTATAGTGGATGTTTCCAGTTTTCTTATTCCTCTCACCATTCGTAAATATCTCTCCATTTGTTCCCAAAATTGTTTTTCTCTTTCTTTAAGGATTCAGATATTCTAAGTTACTTTTCTATCAACTTGTCACAATCCAGGTAAACATTTTTTGTTATTGGCATGTATCCTAGAAAGTAATATTATTTGTTCCCTTGTTCTAATTGAACTAATCTTACCTCAATACGCTCATTATCAGCAACTGTTTATAAGCATATACTGTATACAAAGAACACTATGCTAAGTCTTGGTAGAGTTTCTGGTACTAAGATGTATTTTACAGGGACACATAATAACGTTCTCTGGCTGAGACTCCACTAGCATAAATATAAGAACGTCACCTTTCCAAATCCCATCCTCCTCTGAAAAGATTGCTTCACATGTACTCTGAAGGACCATTACGGCTCTCCTCTTTATATATATATATATAGTTTTTCCAGGGATAGTTCCAGAACCTAATGGGATTCTCATCCATCATGTTTACATGGCCACTTTAGGTCGTAGTTGGAGTTCCTGTTGCAGCTTGGTTACATCGTCTTTTCACTTACCATAAGCAGTGTCTCCATTCCTGAAGGTGATACTATAGCTATTAGCATTGCTCTAGTTCTTTTTATGCACACGCATGCACAGATACACACACACACACACACACACACACACTTGTATTGGGTAGTGGGCAGAAAGAACTCACTCTATGGATAAAAATAAATTGATGGATCCAACCAGTATTACTGGGATTTATTTTCCCCTCAGAGCTTTTTTCCTCCCTGAAATAGTCTATGGTTATTAAGGGTCAGCATTTAGCCACTATTTCTCAGACTTGATAAAGAGTTTAATTCTAAATGTTGGTTACAATCTCCAATATATCTCATCTTTGTGTCCACATGAGATTTATCAGAATCTTATGAATATAGAATCTCTAATAACCTATCTTAATAGAAAATAACTTCTCTTGCACATTCTGGAATTCTCATTACATACAAATAATTAAATATATAGTCCCTTCCTTCAAAGAGTTTACAGGTTAAGAGAAAGGAATGATATTGGTAATTTTCCCCAAGGGCTGTTTTTTTTTTTTATTGTTTGTTATTGTTTTTAATAAGTAAGTCCTCTAATTTAATATTGGGCAGAGAGTATTGCAGGAACCACTGACTCAGTGGTCAGTGTAAGTATTTCTTATTATGTATATGCTGTCATTACAAAAGGAAATCTACTGATAATCAGAATGCTTTCAGAGTACAAGAGCTTCAAACCATGCGTCTTTTTTGAGAATATGGAAGTTTGTTTAAGTGGACGTTGGTATGTCAATGAAGGAATAAAATATTATAGTTGTCACTTTAAAAATTAATTTTGTTAATGTTATATTACATTGATATTTCATTTATTGACTATTATTTTCATCATTTATGCTGATAATATCATCAATAAATTTCTTTTTTTATACCTGATATTTGTATTTTCTAGACATCATGAACATGTATCCCTATTTGCCTATGACAGTTCTTGTTTATACTGTTTTTTCTGACCTAATTATTAATTAGATGCTTCTTTTCACTTGTAATGATTTGGAAAGTTAGTTACATGGCCATCTTATTCATAGATGTATTAGGTTGGATTCATCCCACCCTACCCCAAAGCAAGATGTGAGTCACAGATTTGTATACATGTAGTTTGCTGTGGGAAGTAAGCTATGGGGACAGGTATGATTGGAGTAGGAAGAGTAAAGTGGGGAAGAAGGAAAGGCGATGCAAAGGTAATCCTAGTCACCTGGGCAGCTAGACATATTTACTTTGGGGAACTCTGAAAAAACATGTAAACTGTGTTTCATAATTTCAAGTTTGTCTGCCTGAGACATGGAATAATGGAATCTTTTATCCACTAATTTTTCATTCATCTTTACTTTTTTAAGTAGGCTCCATGCTGGGCATGCAAGACTTGAACTCATGACCCTGAGATCAGGACCTGAGCTGAGATCTAGTTGGATGCTTAACTGACTGAGCCACCAAGTCCCCCAACTAATTCTGTTTTCTATTAGATGAGAATTTCCCCAAGGGTTTTTATTCCATCACCCCCAAGGTTAGTACATACCTCAAATGTCTGAATGGAGTCCTACAGTGGCATTAGATAGAAAAAGATGTCTAGTACGTTGAGATAAAGTGCTATCAGGCTAAATATGTGTTTAGCTGCATCAGCAAAGTAGAGCAAAATTTAAGCCAAGTGTATGTGAGATAGGGCACAGAAGATGTCAAAGACAATCAACCACTGATATCTCTTAGATACACTACTGATAGCCTCTAAAGATGACACAAGAAAAAAATTACAAGCCAATATCCCTGATGAATATAGACACAAAAATCATCAACAAAATATAAGCAAACCAAATTCAATAATACATTAAAAGGTTTATACACCATGATTAAGTGGGATTTATTCCAGGGATGCAAGGATGGTTCAACAACTGCAAATCAATCAATGTGATACACCATATTAACAAAATTAAAGATAAAAATCTTAGGATCATCTCAATAAATACAGAAAAAGCATTTGACAAAATTCAATATCCATTTATGATAAAAGCTGTTAACAAAGTGGGTAGAGAGAGACCTTAACATAATAAAGGTCATATAATATATATTAAGTCAATAATATATAATAAGCCCACAGCTAATACCATACTCAAAGGTAAAATCTAAAAGCTTTTCCTTTAGAATCATGAATAAGACACATTAGGAATAAGACACTCTCACCACTTTTTTTCAACACAGTATTTGAAGTCCTAACCACAGCAATCAGGCAAGAAAAAGAAATAAAGGACATCCAAATTGAAAAGGAAGAACTAAAACTCACTATTTGCAAATGACATGAGATTATATAGAGAAAACTGTTCTTCACACACACAAAAAAAACCATAAACAAACAAACAAGCAAAAAATTAATACATCAGTATGATACTGGCATAGGAACAGATGCAATGGAACAGAAGAATAGAGCCCAGAAATAATTCCATGTTTATAGCAAATTGATCTCAACAAGGGTGCCAAGAATATACAAGAAAAGGACATCTCAGGAATGTTGGAATTATGAGATCAGGAATTCAAAACCAACTGTGATTTCTATGCTAGTGGCTTATTTGGGTAAAGTAGACAGCATAAAAGAACAGATGTTCAATGTAAGCAGAGAAATGGAAATCTTAAGAACCAAAAAGGAATGCTAGAGATAAAAAAATTCTAACAGAAATGAAGAATGCCTCTGATGGGCTTACTAATAGACTGAATATGGCTGAAGAATGAATCTTTGAGCTTGAAGGCATCTCAATAGAAACCTTCAAAACTGAAAAGCAAAGAGAAAAAAAAAAAATGACTGGAAAAAAACCCAAAACAAAACAGAACAAAATATCCAAGAACTGTGGGTCAACTACACAAAGGTGTAACATCCTCATGATGGGAATTTCAGAAGAAGAAGGAGAAAAGAAAATAAAATATTTGAAATAATAACAACTAAGAATTTCTCCAAATTAACCTCAGACACCAAACCACAGATTCAGGAAGCTCAGAGACCATTTAGCAGGATAAATAACAGAAAAACTATACTTAAGCATATCATTTTCAAATTACAGAAAATCAAAGAAAAACATCCTGCAAGAAGCTGAGGGGCTGGGGTGTGGGAAACAGCTTGCTTAGAGAAAAGCAAAGGTAAGAATTACATCTGACATCTACTTAGAAACCATGCAAGCAAGAAGACAGTAGTGAAATATTATAAAGTTTCAAGAGAGCGAAAAAACAACAAAACAGCCTGAATTCTGTATCCTGAGTAACTATCCTCCAAAAGTGAGGGAGAAGCAAAGACCTCTGACAAACAAATATTGAGAGAATGTTTTGCCAGTAGACCTGCCTGACAAGAAATGTTCAAGTACGTTCTTTAGAGAGAAGGAAAATGGCATAGGTTAGAAACTTGGATCGACATAAAGCGAGGAAGAGTATGGGAGAAAAAATAAGTGAAGCTGAGAAAACTGAGGCTCCAAGAGGTCACTCAGCTAATAAATGGTGCATCTCAGAATTAAACACAGTTATTCTGGCTCCAAAAACTGCATTCTTTTCACTATCATACTGCTTCAAAGGGTGGAGTCTTAGGGAAGAATTATGTTCAGGGGACAAAAGAACATAGCTCATGGGATAGAAGAAAGTTTAGTGGGTATTGTTATGAAGACCAAGAGAAGATAGAGTTTCAAGATGGTAGAACCTGGAAAATAGTCTTAGATCCTGCATTTGGTGAGCAAATGGTTCCTAGTAACTGTGGGAAGCTGGAGGGGGACGTGTTGGTAAGAAAGTAAAGGTGTTTGTATAGGAGCAAGACCTTAGCTTTCATGCCTTGCAATTGTGTTGGTGGAGTGGGCCACTCACTGTGGCCACGAACTGATGGAAATTCCATGTGGTTTATCAGGGAAGCCAAAGCCCTTGTTCTCAAGCAACTCACAACTTAATTGGGGACACTAGTTTTCGGATATGAAGACAACCAGAGAACACACACAATAACAGGGACCTAAGGCACTGGCCTCTTCCCATCCCACTTCTGCCTTTGGCCTGCCACTTTTCCTCAGCTGCCAATCAGGAGAGTACTAACACAATTCCTCTGCTGGACCAACCTCAGGTTTAGATGCCCCTTGCCAGAAAAGCATTCAGCTAACACAGTGCCTGAAATATTGGGATTATCATCAATTCCTCGAACTAAGAATTTAAAAAGAAAGAAAGTTTACTCTTGATATCCCTTCATCTCCTCTATGCATTTCACAAGTCTCTATTACTGTATGAAATAAGGAAAAAAATTAATAGCTATCTTTTTAGATAATAGCATGTTTTGATCCAGAAAAGTATATCAAGATTTTGATACTGAATGTATCTATTTTATATATGAATGAGCAAAAGATTTTAATTTGAAGTTTCAGGCAGTATTGTATAATTCTGAAAAGAATATATTTTTGTTATTGAGTGTACTTTTTTTAACTTCTCTATGATTAGAAATTTTATATTCAAGAGTCTCCAGCAATATCACAAAACACCTGTTATACAAATTTTAGTAGCAGCATTATAACCCTAATGATTAACAATTTGATATAATGAGAATACTTTTATCTTCATAAAGAGATATAATAGAACTTATAACTACCATATAGTTTTCCCCTAAAAGATGAATCAAACCAATATATACATACATACATACATATATATATATACACACACATATATATATATATATATTTTTTTTTTTTGCTTACATTTGATTCTATAAGGTTTTTCAATTTGGGTCAGTGATCATTTCTCCACAAAGGAAAAGAGCTGTGCCCTATGCCAGCATTTTTTGTATCTGTAAATGCTCTGAATACATATAATAAGCTATAGCATCTTACAGAGGTGTGACTATTCTACCTGCTTGGAGTCTGGAGTAGCCTTTGAGGGAGGCTACTTCATCTGCAGAAGAGACTTAAAAATATTGGCATAAATTCTTCCTTGTTCTTATTCAAGAACCACCTGGTACCCTCTAGGAAAGCATCAAACACATCTAGAGGAACTGGTCTGTTATTGTTAGAATGACCATCTGCCTTTCAAAGGTGATCAATGGTAGAAGTTTAAATCCACCGTTTCAAATGATATAGAACAGGGGAGGCTGTGTTGCTTTTGGAACTACCATTGATGGCCAGTTTTCAGTTGTTACCAAGTCTCCTCATTATATTTAATAACACCCAGCAAGTGGCACTGATGCTCACCGTATGGGAAAATGTATCAGACGGCTAAAGAGCAGAAAACAGGAAAGAGTTATCTAAGGGAAAGGGAACACAGCATCTCCTGAAATGGAGAGATCACATCCACTAGCAATCAGGGTAAGAGCCCAGCAAGAAGACTGGCACGGACCTCACAGGAAGTTCAGACCTCACAGGACATCCTTTATCCACAATATATAAAGATTCCTTTCTGGAGGATTGAAAGTCCTTGAAGCAATTATCTCTACAAGACACTGAAAAACAAGTGGATATGGTAGGATTGTTCTCCATAATCCACCAAGTACTGGCAAGGGTGTAGAACTGAGATGCTCACTCAGAAATTGTTGGTGGGAATGAAAACTGGAAGACAGTTTGGAAGTTTCTAACAAAGTTAAACACGCACTTATCATATGTACCAGAAAAGCCACTCCTAGATATTTACCTATGAGAAGTTAATACTTACATGCACACAAAACTCTGTGTGTGAATGTTTGTAGGAACTTTATTCATGATTGCCAAAAACTGAAAACCAACTAAATGTCCTTTAATTGGTAAATAAATATACTTTATTATTGTTGTTAAGTATAAGTTGTTTGTAAATGCCCTTTTTATGGTTGAAAATGTTCCTGTATATTCCTAGCCTGCTGAGAGGTTTTTTTTTTTTTTATTTTAATGAATGGGAGCTAAATTTTTTTTCTGCATCTATTTTGAATATGTCATATGGTTATACATCTTTAGTACATTGATATGGCATATTACATTGTTTGATTTTCAACCGTTAAATGAACCTTGAATGCTCAGGATAAAACATATTTTGCTATGATGTACTATCTATATTATGTATCACTGGGTTCTATTTAATAAAATTGTTTTGAGAAATTTTGTGTTTATACTCAAGAGGGATGAGATAAAGGCCTGTAGTTGGCTTATATTGAAATGTCTTTCTCTGATTTTGTTAATAAGGTAATTATACCCTCCTAAAATGAATTGGAAAGTAGACCTACTTCTATTTTCAGGGAAAGTTTGATACAATATATACAGAATATTCTAATATAAATATAGAATTTATAGTATTTCTTCCTTAAATGTTTTTTTTTCTTTCAAATTCAGTGAATTTGTCTATACATGCAGTTTTTGCTTTTGGAGTTTTAAACTATAGATCAAGTTCTTTAATACACATTAATTCTACTAGGTCAGGAAGCATAGTTTGGTTTCAATTTTTTTTAATTTAATAATGGTTTTTTTATGGCCCAGAATAAGGTCTATCTTGGTGAATGATCCCTGTGCACTTGAAAAGAATGTGCATTATTTTGCTATTGTATTGTGTCCTATAAATTCAATTAGCTTAAATGTGTTTCATAGTGTTTTTCTGGCCTTCTATATCCTTACTAATTGTCTACTTTTTCTATCAATTACTGAGAGAAAACTGTTAAAGTCCTTTACTATAATTATGAATTTGACTATTTTTTCTTTAACTTCTAACAAGTTTTGCTTCATATATTTTGAAGCTATGTTCTTAGATGTATACACATTTGGGATTGTTACGGCTTCTTGGTGATTTGACCTTTTTATCATTACAAAATACAAAATGTTCACTGCCTGAAGTCTACTTTGTTCCATTATCAATAATAGCTAATCCACCTTTCTTTTGATTACTATCTACCTGATAAGTGTTTTTCCACACTTTTACCTTTAACCTATTTGTATCTGAACTATTTCTGATAAGTAATTTTATACCTCTGTGACTTGATTTCCCTCTTTGTTAAAGGTATAGTAAGACCTGTTCTGCCGGCTTATAGGGCTACTGTAAAAATTAGGTGAGATTATATATATATATAAATGTTCTATAAGTGTGTGTAATCATTATTTTAAGATTTTATAGGTCTTGCAGAAGAAGCGCTTCAGGAAGTCTGATTTATCAGAGGTATACAGACTGAAAAAGATGAATGAAACTAGAGGGTGGGAATCACATCTCCATGCAGTTTCAATGATCTAGTCCTTAGATGGCAAGGGTCTTTAACAGCACTCCACACCTATTTGACTCATGTCCTTTACAGTACTTCTTCATACTATTTTCTTATGTTAACACTCATTAATGAATATACTTTATGTATGTGTGTAGATATCTCAAGGAGGAGAAGCTGCACTTTTATGCTTCTGGAAAAATCCCATTCCATAGGAATATATGATTGATCAAACTGCCTGATACATTATGTTTGTATACTCTAGTTTCATGTCAAGAATATTATTATTTGATTAGAAAATAAATCGAAGTACCTATTTAGAGTGCATGGATATTTTGAAAAGCAGTTGTCAGAACCTTGGACAATTTTATGCTAGCAGAGTGTCTGGGAGGAATATTCATATGCAAACATTTTGAGATGTATCATCAAAATTAAATATAACAATAAGAGGTGTAGAGAAAAAAATAATCATCAAAATGATCATAACATGTCCAGCTCTTTTTTGCCAATTTACTGTTCCTTACATTCAATACTACACGACTAAAATTCACAGCAATGCATGGACTGATCAATCTTGTTTCCACCTATGTTGCAATGTTTTTTACTTCATAAGTATTAAATAAGTAACAATGGTATACATTTTCCTTCTTGTTATACCAAGACTATTAGAATGGGGAGAAGACTTGAGGGAAAATGTTCCCTACCTGGTTTTGTATATAAAATATTAAAATAGTAAAATTTATACTGTGTTTAAATAGCATCACTGAAGATGAAACTGCACTCTACATATAGGATTATTTGTCCAGTTTGGGCCTTTGTCAGGAACTAACTGAATCTTTCTTTCAAAGGGCCATGATACAAGCTTTTTCTTTATCCAAGTACTTCAGAAATTCCGTAAGAAGGATAAAGCACTCCATAAGAAAGTTGTGTAATTCTTGACATTATATATATATATAGCATTTTCAGAGATTATAGAGACCAGCAATGTGGAACTTAAATGGAACTACTTTGAAGAAATGCCAAGGGATTAAAAAAGAAGAAGAAGAAGAAAAAGGCTTTCTTTACATAGAGAGTATCTCATGGCATCTATTTGTAGCACAAGTTTATCTACCTGAAGCAAAGCCCCGCAAAATGTTGATAGTTTTATGTTAGCCAAGGCATAGAGGAATACTTAAGTGCCCACAAAAATGGTCAAGCTAGGCAAGAATAACTTGGAGATATGATTCATATTCCATAAAATTTAACATTTTAAACTGTATAACTCAGTGCTTTTTCATATATTCATGCAACCATCAAAATTATCTACTTCTATAACATTTCAGTACCCCAAAAAGAAAACCCCTACCTATTAATGGTTACTCCCCTAGCCCTGGAAACAACTAATCCTGTTTCCTTTGGTCTCTGGATTTGCCTCTTCCCAATATTTCACATAAGTAGAATCATACAATGTGTGGCCTTTTGCCTGGGGTTTCATTCATTTATTATACTGTTTTCAAGATACATTCATGTTGTAGTATGAATCTATACCTCATTCCTTTTATGACTGAATATTCTATAGTATGGATATACCACATTTTGTTTATCCATTCACCTGTTGATAAACATTTGAGTTTCCATTTTTTGGCTATTATGAATAAGGATGCTATATAAACATGGATGCACATATTTTTATGTAAACATATGTTTTCAATTCTCTTGGATATATACCTATGTGTGGAATTTGTGGGTCATATAATAACTATGTTTCAACATGTGTAAAACTGCCAGATTATTTTCCAAACTAGACATTTGTATATATAAAATTCTAAAGACACCCAAAACACTATTAGAGAT
This sequence comes from Neomonachus schauinslandi, assembly GCF_002201575.2. Classification (NCBI taxonomy): domain Eukaryota; kingdom Metazoa; phylum Chordata; class Mammalia; order Carnivora; family Phocidae; genus Neomonachus; species Neomonachus schauinslandi. The sequence continues at coordinate 19,691,302 of NC_058404.1, forward strand.
GATAAACATATTTGAGATTATAGGATAGAAATTGATACACAAAAATCAATTGTATTTTTTTTTTTTTAAGATTTTATTTATTTGACAGAGAGAGACACAGCGAGAGAGGGAACACAAGCAGGGGGAGTGGGAGAGGGAGAAGCAGGCTTCCCGCAGAGCAGGGAGCCCAATGCGGGGCTTGATCCCAGGACCCTGGGATCATGACCTGAGCCGAAGGCAGACGCTTAACGACCGAGCCACCCAGGTGCCCAAAAATCAATTGTATTTCTGTATACATTTTACATTCCCACTAGCAATGTAAGAGGGTTCCAATTTCTCTACATCTTCTCCAACATGTGATACTGCCTCTTTAATTATAGCCATTATAGTGGAAGTGAAGTTGTACCTCAATATGGTTTTGATTTGTTTTTCCTCAATGAACAGGATGCTGAACATCTTTTCATGGGCTTATTGGCCATTTGTATATCTTCTTTAGAGAAATGTCTATTTAAATCCTTTACCCATTTTTAAATTGGGTTATTATTTTAAGGTGTTATTTATTTATTTGAGATATAAAGAGAGAGCGAGAGAACACGAGCAGGGGGGAGGGGCAGAGGGAGAGGGAGAAACAGGTTCTCAACTAAGCCAGGAGCCTGACTCAGGGCTCCATCCCAGGACCCTGGGATCGTGACCTAAGCTGAAGGCAAACACTTAACCAACTGAGCCACCCAGGCACCCCAATTTTGTTTTTGATTTACAACAGCTCTTCATGTATTCTGGACACTAACCCTTATCAATTATATGATTTGCAAATATCTTCTCCCATTATGTCAGTTGTCTTTCCACTTCCTCGATAGTATCCATTAAAACACAAAAGACTCAATTTTTAGGAAGCCCAGTTTATCTACTTTTTCTTCAGCTGCTTGTGCTTTATTATTATCCAAGATATCAATGACTAACCAAAGATAATGGAGATGTTCACCTATGTTTTATTCTAAGAATTTTATGGCTTTGACACTTACATTTAAGTCTCTGATCCATTCTAAGTTGATTTTTTATATGATGTTATGACAATTGATTTTTGTCTATCAATTTCTATCCTATAACCTTGAATCTATTTATCATCTATAACAGTGTTTTGGGTTGTCCTTGTAATTTTCTATACACAATATCATGTCATTTGAAAATAGACGTAGATTTACATTTTCCATTCCAATTTGGACATTTTTGTTGTTGTTATTGTTACTGTTGTTGAATTTTCCTGCATAAAATGTATGGTAAAATGTTGAATAGAAAAAGTTGGGAGTGTTTATCTTTCTTTTTCTCTAATCTCAGGAGAAAGCATTCATAGTTGCATCACAAAGTATGATATTAGTTGGGGTTTTTCACAGGTTTGTTATGGACTGAATGTGCTTCCCCAAAGTTCATATATTGAAACCTTAACCCCCAATGTGATGACATTAAATGATACAAAAATTGAAGAAATATGCAGTTCAACTTTCATATATGCTTTCATACTCCACTTTCAATAACAAATGGAACTAGAGAGGAAATCGATGTTGAATAACATTATAAATCAAGAGATAGAGTATTTGAATCCTAATTATAGGGAAAACATTGCTTCTTATTTTTATTCCTTGCTAAATCTGGAGAACTGTGTTCAATTTTCGGCTCCACATTTGAAGTGGTGCACTGGACCAAGGGCCAAAGAGAACAACCAGGAATTAGAGATGTTGTATGAAGTGGGACAAAGTTGAGAAGATGACTAATTTTAAGCATGTGGATGAGAAGGCTTAACTAGGAACCTGGTAGTTTTTTTCAAACATTTGAAAGATTAATGTACAGAAAAGGGATTATGCTTACACTATACTTTCACATAAAGTAGAATTGGGACAATAACAAGATGTTTCATCATTAACAAATACCAACTCAGTTTCTAGAATGAATACCTAAAATGAGACATTCAAAGATAGACCAGGATGCTACAGGAGATAGCAAATGTTCAACCTATTATTAGCAGCAAAGGCGTGGCAGAGAGGTCCAAACAGAGATTTAAGAAACAGATAGGATTTTGATCTAGAAGTTCTTTTTAACCTTGAAATTTTGATTCCCTTATTCTAGAATCATCTCTGATGTAAGTATTTGACCTTCCAGGTACTTTGGCTTCCTCCTCTCTGACTGTTAAGAATAGAAATAGTGATTCTCAAATGCTATAATTAATTATAAGGGTCAAACAAGAGCTATAATTATTTATTGAAAGTTTCAGACAGAGGGAACAATTACTTTTTATTCACTTATATGTATCTCAAAGCATCTACATTTTTTAAAGGTTTTCACAAAACACTGATCTAAGGTTTGAAAAATACTTAATGGTAACAATTTTAAAACTAAGAGTTGTATGGTAAAATTCTCTATTGCTTTCCTCTGCCTCAGAGTTCTTGCATTTTATTAGATAAAAGGCAAAAAAAAAAGAGGGAGGAAAAGTTTGGCTGGTGACTGGTGACTCTGACACATTTTATAGACTAGAATATACAATCAAATCCATGGTTATATCCTTATCCCTTTCTGAGGAAATGCTTTTCACAACCACAGTTTTGGCAGACATCTTCCTGTTGTGGGGATAAGGAGTAAAACAAATGTTTATTGTTACATTCTGTCTGGCCAGGACAATTATCATAGCATGAAATACCCCCTTTCAGTAAACATTTTATTCATGGAATGAAAAAGCATGTTGCACTATTTCCAGAAACGATGCTTTAACAAGTAAAACATTAGTTGGAGAGAACAGTGTGGTCACAGATGTAAGACCATAAGAAAAACAAAAACAAAACTGGATACACACTAAAGCATCCCACTGACACACGCCTAAAGATTCTCTTGTGGTTTAAGGGGATGGTGATTATACTTGGTGGTGATTTTGTTTATGATACAAACTTCAAGAGAGCTAAAGTTTTTCAACTAGACTCCCTGGGTATATTTGTTAAATTTTATTTTAGAAACCATCTCTTCATCTATCTGTCTATCTCTACATCTATCTATTTACTTCCAGTAAGTAGAAGGTAAAAGAAGAATGCCTGGCTAATGTAAAATTCTTATATCCATTCTTTTAGGATGTAGAGAGAAGATACTGATAGAAAAACAAAACAAGCGAGAGGGGCGGAGCAAGATGGCGGAGGAGTAGGAGACCTGGATTTCGTCTCCTCTCAGGAATTCAGCTGGATAGGGATCAAACCATTCTGAACACCTACATCTCAACAGGAGATCGAAGAAAAGAAGAGCAACAACTCTCTCATCAGAAAAGCGACCACTTTCTGGAAGGTAGGACCTACGGAGAAGTGAATCCGAGGCGATATTCGGGAGGATAGACGGCGGGGGAGGGGCCTCCATCGGCCGCTTCTGGCAAGTGATAGAGCCGCTGAGCACAAAATCGGAACTTTTAAAAGTCTGCTCCTCCGAGGGACGTCACTCTGGTGGCTAAGCGGGGGGTGGAACCCTCCGGGACAGTGTGGTCTCAGGACCCACGGGTCACAGAAAGACCAGGGGTGCCTGAGTGTGGCAGAGCTCCCAGGTAACGGAGCAGGGAAGCCAGCTGCAGAGACGGAGCCGAGGCACGGGCTTCAGCTCGGGGTTGCCATAAACCGGGATCCACGGCACAGTCGGGCCCCTGCTCCTCCAGCAGGGACCCAACAAGCGGCAGATCTGGGGAGACTCACCTTCCTCCCCCGGGAGGAGCCGTGCGGGAGTGCGCCACAGGGATCTGCTGGGTTTGGAGACTCCACCCGGGGTCGGGAGCCAGAGATAGAAACGCGCGGTCACAGGCCGGGTGAGCACGGAGTGCGGCTGGAGACCGGGGAGACGGGAGTGACTGACGGCTTTTCTCTGGGGGTTCACTGAGGAGCGGGGCCCCGAGTTCTCGGCTCCTCCGGGGCGGAGATTGGGAGGCTGCCATTTTTACTCTCCGCCTCCAAAGCTGTACGGAAAGCTCGCAGAGAACAAAAGCCCCGGAGAGCGAACCCGAGCAGATTACTTAGCCTGGCGGGGGGCAAGGGCGGGGCAGTTCCGCCTCCGGCAGAGACATTTGGGAACCACGGCAACAGGCCCCTCCCCAGAAGATCAGCGAGAACAGCCAGCCAAGACAAAGTTTACCGATCAATGAGAACGGCAGAACTCCAGCGCTAGGGGAATACTGCACATAGAATTCATGGCTTTTTTACCATGATTCTTTAGTCTTTCAAAGTTAATTTTTTTTTTTACCTGTCTTTTTGTCTTTTTTTTTCTTTTTGAATTTTTCTTTTTCCCTTTTTCAACCAACATCTTATCAATCCCTTTTTTTAAAAAACATTTTTATTTTTCATTTTTAGAGTCATATTCTATCCCTTCATAGTAGTTACCCGTATTTTTGGCATATATATATAAGTTGTTCTCTCTTTAAAATTTTGAGATAGTTTCTTCTAACAGATTAAAATATACCCTAAATCTCTAGTATATGGTGTTTTCTATTCCCCTGCCTGATCACATTCTCTCCCTTTTTTTTCTTTTTTCTTTTTTTAAATCCTCTCTTCTTTTTTCAAACAACTTCTTATCAATTCCTTTTATAAAATTTTTTAGAATTTCCATCTTTACAGTCATATTCCATCCCTTCATCATATCAACACTTATTCTTTTTTTTTTTTTAAGATTTTATTTATTTATTTGAGAGAGAGAATGAGATAGAGAGAGCATGAGAGGGGGGAAGGCCAGAGGGAGAAGCAGACTCCCTGCCGAGCAGGGAGCCTGATGCGGGACTCGATCCCGGGACTCCAGGATCATGACCTGAGCCGAAGGCAGTCGCTTAACCAACTGAGCCACCCAGGCGCCACTTTTTTTTTTTTTTTTAAAGATTTTATTTATTTTCAACCCTTATTTTTGTACATATATAAGTTTTTCTTTCCTTAAAATTTTGGGAGGCACTTTCTTCTAAAAGACCAAAATACACCCCAAATCTAGTGTGTGGCACTGATCTATATACCAGCCTGATCATATTTGATCACATTCTGTTTTTTGTTGTTGTTGTCGTTGTTTTGTTTTGTTTGTTTTTGTTTGTTTTTATCTTTATCTTTTTCTTTTTCTTTTTTTTTCTTTTTCTTTTTTCTCTCTTTCCATTTCTTTTTCCACTGCTTCACGTCTTTTCTGATTTGTTTAGAGTATATTTTCTGGGGACGTGGTTAGTCTGCTAGCATTTTGTTCTCTCATTAATCTATTCTCCTCTGCACAAAATGACAAGACGGAAAAAATCACCTCAACAAAAAGAACAAGAGGTAGTACCGACTGCCAGGGACCTACTCAATACGGACATTAGTACGATGTCAGATCTAGAGTTCAGAATCATCACTTTAAAGATACTAGCTGGGCTTGAAAAAAATATGGAAGTTATTAGAAAAACCCTTTCTGGAGAAGTAAAAGAGCTAAAATCTAACCAAGTCGAAATCAAACAGGCTATTAATGAGGTGCAATCAAAAATGGGGGTGCTAACTGCTAGGATAAGTGAGGCAGAAGAGAGAATCAGTAATATAGAAGACCAAATGATGGAAAATAAAGAAGCTAAGAAAAAGAGAGATAAACAACTACTGGATCACGAAGGCAGAATTTGAGAGATAAGCGATACCATAAGACGAAACAACATTAGAATAATTGGGATCCCAGAAGAAGAAGAAAGAGAGAGAGGGGCAGAAGGTATAATGGAGCAAATTATAGCAGAGAACTTCCCTAATTTGGGGAAGGAAACAGGCATCAAAATCCAGGAAGCACAGAGAACCCCTCTCAAAATCAATAAAAATAGGTCAACACCCCAACATCTAATAATAAAACTTACGAGTCTCATAGACAAAGAGAAAATCCTGAAAGCAGCTCTGGAGAAGAGATATGTAACCTACAATGGTAGAAACATTAGATTGGCAACAGAACTATCCACAGAGACCTGGCAGGCCAGAAAGGACTGGCAGGATATATTCAGAGCACTAAATGAGAAAAATATGCAGCCAAGAATACTATATCCAGTTAGGCTGTCATTGAAAATTGAAGGAGAGATAAAAAGCTTCCAGGACAAACAAAAACTAAAGGAATTTGAAAACACAAAACTAGCCCTACAAGAAATCTTGAAAGGGGTCCTCTAAGCAAAGAGAGAGCCTAAAAGCAACATAGACCAGAAAGGAACACAGACAATATACAGTAACAGTCACCTTACAGGCAATACAATGGCACCAAATTCCTATCTTTCAATAGTTACCCTGAATGTAAATGGGCTAAATGCCCCAATCAAAAGACACAGGCTATCAGACTGGATTAAAAAACAAGACCCATCGATATGCTGTCTGCAAGAGACTCATTTTAGAACAAAAGACACCCCCAGATTGAAAGTAAGGGGGTGGAAAACCATTTATCATGCTAATGGACACCAAAAGAAAGCTGGGGTGGCAATCCTTATATCAGACAAATTAGATTTTAAACCAAAGACTGTAATAAGAGATGAGGAAGGACATTATATCCTACTAAAGGATCTATCCAACAAGAAGATCTAACAATTGTAAATATCTATGCCCCTAACATGGGAGTGGCCAATTATATAAGGCAATTAATAACAAAAGCAAAGAAACATATCGACAACAATACAATAATAGTGGGGGACTTTAACACCCCCCTCACTGAAATGGATAGATCATCTAAGCAAAAGATCAACAAGGAAATAAAGACTTTAAATGACACACTGGACCAAATGGACTTTACAGACATATTCAGAACATTCCATCACAAAGCAACGGAATATACATTCTTCTCTAGTGCCCACGGGACATTCTCCAGAATAGATCACATCCTAGGTCATAAATCAGGTCTCAACCGGTACCAAAAGATTGGGATCATTCCCTGCCTATTTTCAGACCACAGTGCTTTGAAACTAGAGCTCAATCACAAGAGGAAAGTCGGAAAGAACTCAAATACATGGAGGCTAAAGAGCATCCTACTGAAGAATGAATGGGTCAATCAGGAAATTAAAGAAGAATTAAAAAAATTCATGGAAACCAATGAAAATGAAAACACAACTATTCAAAATCTTTGGGATGCAGCAAAGGCAGTCCTAAGAGGAAAGTATATAGCAATACAAGCCTTTCTCAAGAAACAAGAAAGGTCTCAAGTACACAACCTAACCCTACACCTAAAGGAGTTGGAGAAAGAACAGCAAAGAAAGCCTAAACCCAGCAGGGCAAGAGAAATCATAAAGATCAGAGCAGAAATCAATGAAATAGAAACTAAAAGAACAGTAGAACAGATCAACGAAACTAGGAGCTGGTTCTTTGAAAGCATTAACAAGATTGATAAACCCCTGGCCAGACTTATCAAAAAGAGAAGAGAAATGACCCAAATCAACAAAATCATGAATGAAAGAGGAGAGATCCCAACCAACACCAAAGAAATACAA
>NC_058404.1:19699133-19840219 GCF_002201575.2 Neomonachus schauinslandi
GCAACTTCTTCCTAGAAACATCACCAAAGGCAAGGGAAGCAAGGGCATAGATGAACTATTGGGACTTCATCAAGATAAAAAGCTTTTGCAAAGCAAAGGAAACAGTCAACAAAACCAAAAGACAACTGACAGAATGGGAGAAGATATTTGCAAATGACATATCAGATAAAGGGCTAGTATCCAAAATCTATAAAGAACTCATCAAACTCAACACCCAAAGAACAAAGAATCCAATCAAGAAATGGGCAGAAGACATGAACAGACATTTTTCCAAAGAAGACATCCAAATGGCCAACAGACACATGAAAAAGTGCTCAACATCGCTCGACATCAGGGAATTGCAAATCAAAACCTCAATGAGATACCACCTCACACCAGTCAGAATGGCTAAAATTAACAAGCCAGGAAACGACAGATGTTGGCGGGGATGCAGAGAAAGGGGAACCCTCCTACACTGTTGGTGGGAATGCAAGCTGGTGCAGCCACTCTGGAAAACAGTATGGAGGTTCCTCAAAAAGTTGAAAATAGAGCTACCATATGATCCAGCAACTGCACTACTGGGTATTTACCCCAAAGGATACAAAAGTAGGGATCCGAAAGGGTACGTGCACCCCGATGTTTATAGCACCAATGTCCACAATAGCCAAACTGTGGAAAGAGCCAAGATGTCCATCAACAGATGAATGGATAAAGAAGATGTGGTCTATATATACAATGGAATATTATGCAGCTATCAAAAAGAATGAGATCTTGCCATTTGCAACAACGTGGATGGAACTGGAAGGTATTATGTTGAGTGAAATAAGTCAAACAGAGAAAGACATGTATCATATGATCTCACTGATATGAGGAATTCTTAATCACAGGAAACAAACTGAGGGTTGCCGGAGTGGAGGGTGGGGTGGGAGGGATGGGGTGACTGGGTGATAGACACTGGGGAGGGTATGTGCTCTGGTAAGCGCTGTGAATTGTGCAAGACTGTTGAATCTCAGATCTGTACCTCTGAAACAAATAATGCAATATATGTTAAGAAAAATAAAAAGAAGAAGAAGAAGAAGGTAGCAGGAGGGGAAGAATGAAGTGGGGGAAATCGGAGGGGTAGAGGAACCATGAGAGATGATGGACTCTGAAAAACAAACTGAGGGTTCTAGAGGGGAGGGGGGTGGGAGGATGGGTTAGCCTGGTGGTGGGTATTGAGGAGGGCACATTCTGCATGGAGCACTGGGTGTTATGCACAAACAATGAATCATGGAACACTTCCTCTAAAACTAATGAGGTAATGTATGGGGATTAACATAAGAATAAAAAAAAAAAAAAACAAGCAAATGTTCAACATTCAGGGTTTACTCCCTTTGCTCAGTTGGAATTTTTTTTTCCAACTTGTCTGTTTTTTCTCCTTAACCTTTATTCAGAATAGTGAAATTCTATAACAGCAGTTTTGAATAGTAAAGACTACAAATCAAAGATGTAACCCTGAATGTGGTAATACTGTGAAATCTCACAACTTCAGTTATTTTCATTCATTTATTAAGCATATGTGATAATATGTTATATTGCATTGTAGAATAGTTATGAGTTGTGAGATTATTTAATAAAGATAAATAAATATCTTCTCATTTCAGCCTCCAAAGATTGTAGGGAGCTGCTACCAACAAATAAAATACAGTAAATTTCCTAGCTAGATCACTATCTGTTGATAGCTTATATATACACTTGACCAAATGGACTGTTTTTACATCATGAAGAACTCTGCAATAAATTCAGAATTACACTTTGGAAGCTGATTTAAACTTACTTAATGATGTTAATAGCATTATATAGCATTCCTTATGGACTTATTATTTTTTGGAATTGTTTTGGATTTGATCTAGATTGAAAAAGGTTTGACACTCAGACTGAGATATTAGCTGTTTTAACATTAAAAATGTAAATTTTTGCATCTTTCTTAAGAAGTGAATTGTTCTCTTTGGCACCACCTCAGAGAATTTTTGTTGGAAAAGATGTTAACATGTGCATATTTCTTGAATAGTATTATCTCTCAGGTTTTAAATTTTTATGACTTATTTTCATCAAACGAAATAAGAAGAAAAATGTTAAGAGTGACATTGAGCTAAGACTGGCCAAAAATTGAGTTGATAAGGTATCTTTAATTAATTTGCTTTAATATGTAAGAATCAACAACAGAGTCCCCTAAGCGGCCTGAGGTGACCTCTGAAAATGGTTCGCTATTCGCTTGACCCAGAAAACCCTATGAAATCATGTAAATCAAGAGGTTCAAATCTTCATATTCACTTTAAGAACACACGTGAAACTGCCCAGGCCATCAAGGGTATGCCTATCCGAAAAGCAACCAAGTATCTGAAAGACGTCACTTAGAAGCAGTGTGTGCCATTCCATCACTACAATGATGGAGTTGGTAGGTGTGCCCAGGCCAAACAGTGGGGCTGGAAACAGGGTCGGTGGCCCAAGAAGAGTGCTGAATTTTTACTGCACATGTTTAAAAATGCAGAGAGTAATGCTGAACGTAAGGGTTTAGATGTTGATTCTCTGGTCATTGAGCACATCTAGGTAACAAAGCCCAAGATGTGGTGTAGAACGTACAGGGCTCATGGTCAGATTAACCCATACATGAGCTTCCCTGCCACATTGAGATGATCCTTACTGAAAAAGAGCAGATTGTTCCTAAACCAGAAGAGGAGGTTGCACAGAAGAAAAAGATATCCCAGAAGAAACTGAAGAAACAAAAACTTATGGCCCGGGAGTAAATTCTGCAGAATAAATGCAAAAAAAAAAAAAAGAATCAACAACAGAAAGTTTCCTGTCCCATACATGCCCATTTATAGTAGTTCATTAATGTTGAATTTTAAACATAACAGAAATTGAATCATATTGCTACTGAAAGGAATTTGCATGAGACAGGGGTCATAAATGTAAATACTGTCATTTTACTTACACCCAAAAGAAAGATTTCTTGTCTAACTAGGTTAAGACAACATGTATTTACATTGATTTGTCTCTGCTACATTTTGATGTGAAACATGTTCAATTTTATTTTGGTTAACATTTTGAAAGAAAATTCTTAACCATGCTGCAATAAAAAATAAATCTAAAAAATACTGTCAAATATTGTTCCCAAAGCAAATGTATCTCTCCTAATCCCAGCTTTGCAATGCAGCTCATTATTGCATGTCCTCTGAATTCATTTTATTCTCCAGAGTTTCAGAGAATTGTTTTCAATATACTGTTTACGGTTATTCCCATGCAGATTTGCAATACTGGAAACCTAGCTGCATGATTTACTGTTGTTTATTTGGAATCCTTTTAAGAGAAAGGCACTGCAATTGATCTTTTTTTTTTTTTTTTAAGATTTTATTCATTTATTTGACAAAGAGATAGAAGAGCACAAGCAGAGGGAGCGGCAGAGGGAGAGAGAGAAGCAGGTTCTGCACTGAGCAGGGAACCCGATGCGGAACTCGATCCCAGGACCCTGAGATCATGACCCGAGCTGAAGGCAGACGCCCAACCATCTGAGCCACCCAGGCGCCCTGCAATTGATCTTAATAGGGACATGTTTACAGGGAATTTAGCCTGAAGAATACAACTAAGACTTTTTAGATTGCTTTAATATTGAAAGAGGAAACACACAGGAATTTGCTTGTGTATCAATACCTGCCTTTCATAAAACAAGGAAAAGTTAATTGCCAAAGGCATTTAAAAAAAAAAATGTAACTTACTTCTGCCTTGCTAATGCCTCCTTTTTTGTTTTACTAAGAAAAGTAATGCAAAAGAGATATGTAATGTCAAGTTAATAGCAAGTTGGGGGATTAAAAAAAAACAACTGAATTTATGTCAAGAACATTACATATCATGCTAATAACCATTATGATATTTCTTCTTTTGAATATATGTATGAGTATTTTCATGTGAGTTCATATTGCCTCAACCTAATTAGATAAGAAACCCTTCTTTTAGGTATAAATCAAATGAGACCAAAAAAAAAAAAAAGAGAGAGAGAGAAAATAGATATTTATGGTTTTGTTACTAGAATCTGTAAGCTTGTAAAAATCTTAAACGCATTATAGTTTTAAAACTTCCTTTTCAATACTTTAGTAATAAGTACCTGACCACATTTTCTTTTAAGAGAAAAATATTTTTTAATTTAAATTCAATTAATTAACACATAATGTATTATTTGTTTCAGAAGTACAGGTCTGTGATTCATCAATCTTATATAATACCCAGTGCTTATTACAACACATACCCTCCCCAATGTCCATCACCCAGTTACCTCATCCTTCCCACCTCCTCCCCTCCAGCAACCCTCAGTTTATTTCCTATGATTAAGAGTCTCTTATGGTTTGTCTCCCTGTCTGGTTTCTTCTTGTTTCATTTTTTCCTCTCTTCCCCTATGATCTTCGGCCTTGTTTCTTAAATTCCTCATGTCAGTGAGATCATATGATAATTGTCTTTCTCTGATTGATTTATTTCGCTTAGCATAATACCCTCTAGTTTCATCCATGTCATTGCAAATGGCAAGATTTCACTTTTTTTTGGTGGTTGCATAATATTTCATTGTGTATGTATACCACATATTCTTTATCCATTCATCCGACCACATTTTCTGAACCAAAAATTGGGACATATATCTAAACATCTCTTATCACCCTGTCCCAGAAGTAGGACATACTATTTGGAATCTTGTGACCATAAACATAAATAAAATGACTGGAAATAAAGTCCTGTACATTGATGATGTGATAGCTGACACTATGCAATCACCCATTTAGTATCTTCTCTGATGCTTGGAACTATGCTATGATTTAGAAGCTCACTTTGACAAAACAGGCAGACATGTTCAAAGCATGTATGAATCACAGAGGTGTTCATTGGAAGGGGAAGCCTCCTTAGAAGTGGTCATTTTTGTGGTGCTAAGTGAATTCACATGTCCATGGAATCCAAAAGTAGCTCTTTGAAGGAAAATTAGCACAGCTAAAGCACTCTTCAAATGGACAAATAAATCACAAAATATAAAAATTAGAAAAATTAATAATTATATCTTGTTTATACTTTTGTATTTGTAATATAACTAGATTACTATTTTTTGTTAGTTGTAATAATTAAGGGAGTTAGCTTTAGCCATTAAGGAATTTTGGAGTGGTAAGGTGATTCATTTTTGTACCTTAGAAACAATTTTCAATAAAATTGAAGATTAAGTATCTTTATCTGCATTCCACTCTGTGTAAGGGCAACATGAAGAAGTCAGGCTATTCTAATCTACAGAAGATAAATATAAACATAGATAAAAATAGTAAAAGAAATCATTCCAGGCCTTGGGAAAATGACAAAATGCCAGCAATGATGTGAGAACAGTTTACACATGAAAATCTGGTGCTAAATCAAATAAAAAGGCCAGTTTTTTGTTCATTGGTGGTGGTGTGGGGGGGTGGATACATAGAGATATCTCCATTCTCCACAATTTAGGCAATGTAAACTTACAGGTTTACTAGATGGAGGTGGTAAACTGGATTTGGGGTAACCAAAAAAGGAGCTAAGCACTTAAGGATAAATAGTTGAAGTAAGAAAGACTCGCTCATGTAGAAACAGATATAAAATGGTTGAAACAACAAACACATCAATGAACAACTTCTCAACTAAAATGAAACATGTATACAGGGGATGCTAGAGGGCACAGTGAATATCAAAACACTGAAAAGAGCTGTGAATATGCTGTATCTTTTAACGCATTCTTCAGCTTGAACAATGCTCAGGTGGCAAAAAGTGGAAACTTTTCTGGCTTGGTATGTTTCAACATAACTTCTGTATAAGTAATTGCATAATCACCAAACAATATAGCTAAAAGGAAGACCTCATGAATCCAGAAAATATTTTAAAAAGCACAAAGAGGGGCACCTGGATGGCTCAGTTGGTTAAGTGTCTGCCTTTGGCTCAGGTCATGATCTCTGGGTCCTGGGATCAAGCCCCACATCAGGCTCCTTGCTCAGCAGGGAGTCTGCTTCTCCCTCTCCCTCTGCCCCACCCCCGCCCCGTGCACTCTGTCTCCCTCTCTCTCAAATAAATAAATAAATAAATAAATAAATAAATAAATAAATAATTATTTTAAAAAATAAAGTGTTCAATTTGGCAGCACATATACTAAAAAATAAAAATAAATAAAAAGCACAAAGAAAAACCTGATATGAGATATTAGTGGTTGTACACTATTTTGCAGTTTGAGTCTGAGCAAGTTAATTGCTTATTAAATCAAAGCAAAGCAAAATAAAACCAACATCCTTCAGAGGAACAAAACAGAATCCAGAGCTGCTACAAAGTGTTTTCTACAATGTTCAACTTTCAAACAAAAGATATTATATATAAAAGGGTCAGGAAATTGTCAGGCATTTTCAGGGTAAAAAATGTCAATAGGAACTGAATCTGATAGGCACAGATGTTTGATTTAGCAAAAAAGACTTCAAAATATATATTATAAATAGGTTCAAATAATCAAAAGAAGATATGTTCAAATAATAAAGAAAAATTATTAAATATGAGTAAGTAAGGGATATCAATGGGAAAGTGTAAACTATGAAAAAGAAATGGAAACTCCAGAAATTAAAAAGTAAAATATCTGAAATGGAAAAAAAAAGTCACTTGAGGGAACAATAGCAGATTTGAGATGGCAAGAGAATCAGTGATCCCAAAGTTAGATGAATAGAAATTACTTACTGTGAAGAACAAATTTTTTAAAATGAAGGAAAGTAAGACCCTCAATAATCTATGAGATAATTTTCAACATTCCAATAGAGTAATAATTGAAATCCCCAGAAGATAGATAAAGACATGGGGCAGAAAACAAAATTTAAATTTTGAGCAAACCACTTCTCAAATTTTATGAAAATTATAAACTTGTAGTCCTCAAAAGCTCAATCAACCCCAAATAAGATAAAAGGAAGATCATGGCTAGACACATAAGGCTCAACTTGTATAGATGTGTGCATGCTTGTATAGCAAGAGTGTATTTATCTGTGTAAGGATAGGGGCTGGGCAACTATCCAAAGCAGTAGTCCTCAATAATGTAAGCCAGGAAGTGACTAAAGAAAGTAAGGAACAGGACTGAGAACATAAGTCTAAAGAACACTCACATTTAAGAGATAGATGCAGAGAGGACAGCCATGGAAGGAGCCCAGAAGATAATGTCCTGAAAGCAAATGAAGTCTGAGAACATGTGTCATAAAAATCAAAAAAGAGAAAAACTATGGGAAGAAGAGTGTTAACAAGTCTAAGTGCTCCCAATGTGTCAGGCAGGATGGGATGAAAAACGGAAGCCTGAAAGTTAGCAGGTGAGGGGCCACGAAGACCAAGCTAATGGTGTTTCTTCACAGAAGTAAGGTCAGGAGCCGCACTGAAGTGCGTTGAAATTAAATGCAAGGTTAGGTGAATAAATCTTCTAAGGAGGTTAAAAAGTAAAAGATAGTAAGTGAAAAGATAGTTAAGGTGAATGATAGTTTTATGATAATGAAAATATGAGTGGTTTACAGATAGATGGTTAGACTTTGGCCCTCAAGAGAACACTTAACAAAATTCCAGAGAAAGTGTGAGGCTTCCACAAAAGTGTGCTGTGTGCAGGAGCGTGTGTGTTTTGGGGGGAGGAGATTCTTTCTGTATAACAGGGAGAAAGATTCAATAAAGCTGTTTTGAAAATATCAAAATATTTTCACAGTGGTTGTTGTGTGACTGCTAATCTGAATGCACCTGCCTCAGTGCTCTCTCCTTGGCCATGACCTGTTTTCCATCCCTCCCTGACACCAAGCCCCAGCAGAAGGCCTCCAAACGCATACATTCTAGTTCTGATCATTTAGCATCAGTTCCTCCCTAGTTGTTAAATATTTTTAGTGTCACCCCTGATTACTAATATGATAGGATTACAGGAATAGGGAATATAGATTTTGATCTTGAAGTAAGAGAAGCTGGGGAAATCCATGTCTCATAATCTCAGTGAATTATATGTTATAAATCATCTGCTGGGAGGGATACAGAAAAGACTATTTGGAGAACATGAGAAAGAAGAGAATCTAAATAATAGAACTGAGGTTTCCAAAAAAGTCCTAAGTCTGGCTGAGTCTGGAGCTCATACAAGGGTTGTGAGACTATCACCATTATTACATGACATTTTTTAGAGGAAGCAGGAACACAGAAACCCAGGAGTTGATTCTATTTTCAAAACTGTCCAAGTCATGTCAGTGGAAGGACAGGGGAACAGAAAAATGAAAGGCGCTAGAGAGAGAGCTCTTACTGCCTTTGAGATCCAGGCTAGGTTGGAAAGGGCTTTATGTCAAGAGGGAACTGAGAGATCATGAGAAATGGCAAGACTCAAGTGAATGAAGGTCACAATAAAGCCACAACTTCGTGAGAAAGGTAAAGGGATAGGATGCTGACATAAAGAAAGAAAAGGAATAGGAAGGGAATCTAAGGACTTATAGTTTCAAAGATCGAATAGTCTGAGAGATGATATGGTCTGGGGATCAGTCACAGGAGAAGGTTAACCAAAGCAGAATAAAGTTCTCCTGAGTCAGGAAGGGCAAGGTGAAGATATCCATGTGGATGCCGTGAATTAATAAGGACATGGAAGGAGACAGAACAGGGGGATAAACATAAGACAAGTTGTATAGAAATGTGACCAATGACAATATAGAGAATGGGGCCCAAATCTTTAAGAATTTAAGGGTAGAGAAATAATGGAGGCAGTTCTTATGCTAGCTGTTTAAGGTTTCCAATGTGATTCAAGCAGGAAGGCTTGCAAAGGAGAATGCCTATTAGTACTGCACATCACAGTCCTTAAAATAAGAAATTTCCCTACTATAAAGCACTTTTTCCTAGCAGCACTTCCCATATTTGCCAGAGAAAAAATGAAATTTGCACCTCTGGCTATATTCACACAAACTTGGGCCTTAAGTTTCCCTTTTTGAAACAGACTGGTAAAATCTAGTTCTCTGAGAAATTTATAATACTGCCTTCCTATTCGGAGCTCCAACATCACTCAATGCCACTGTGTGAAATGAACGGTAGATTGTCATCTTCAAACGCTTTGCTCTCTGCTCTCTGTAATGATTTGTTTGGCCTTTTATTGCTTGAGAGAGTAAGGGGAGTGGGGCTGCCGAGTTATTAGAATAAGAATGTTTGCCCTGGGATTGCTACAGCCACCGATCTGACCAAGAGGTTGTATGCTCCAGCTCAGCATTTGCCTTTTTTATTGTGATTTTCTTTTGTATGTAGCAATAATAAATAATACATCTCTCAACACAGACACCCATAGCCATGGAATTCAAAAGCCATTCAATATCAAATTATCCCTTTGGAACTCTAAGTGCAGAGCTCCTACTTGAGACTGCCACGTCCCCACTATTCAGACATAATAGAAAGTTAGAAGTTTCAAATACCTTTGCTGTGTTGTAAGGCAAGGGATATACAGCAATGCAAGACCAGCATAAGTCATACGGGGTATCTTCCTCAAGCAGTAAAAATTCCCAACCCATTAAAATGACTAACAATATTGCTCTATATCTATACAGTGTCCTCCTACAAAGGAGCTTAAAATGTTTGACTAACATTTACTCATTAACTCTACCTTCATCTCCATGAAATATGTGGTGAGAATTGTTACCTCTATTTTTCCTTGCTTTACCTGTGGTTAATGTGATGTCTGGCATGGTGAGACCATAAACCCAAGGTCATTCCTGTGGACTGATGATTACAAGACTTCCCTTCATTTGTTTTCCCCTCTTGGCTCTACGGTCAGTGATAATGTCTCCTTAATTTAGATGTTCAGTTCTCTTGTCAGACAGCTGAGAATATATCTAGTGGAGTATAATTGGGCTAAGATTGTACACTAAATTAATGATAATATTGGTAAGCTTTCACTTATTTAATTTCTCAACCATTAATGACATACTTTGAAAACAGTTATCTGTCATTTCTCTGATAGGTAGTGGTGAAAAATTGTGAAAAATAAAAAAAAGAAATCATTATTCAGCTTTGTACAGTTCTGCTTTTGAAGAAATCGGATTTCAGGAGAGGAGAGAAACACTGACAAACACTAAGATTATCTCAGTAAAATTATTTTTAACATACATGGAATCTTCTCTTAACAGTCTTCTGTGAGTATTGTAATACTTCAAAAAAAAAAGCGCTCTGCATTCTTATGTGTTAAGATAATAGATAATAAATTGGAAATTTTAATTATGACCCAAATAACCTAATTTAAAAATGACATTGTAAAGCAACTATTTTCATTGTGAAGACTTTATATTCTATTGCCTGAAATTTATTTATTTTTTTCCTGGATTGTTCAGTTGCAACAATGTCTTCTTATATCTCTGTGCCTTTGTAAGACTGTCTCTTTATCCTAAACATGTCACAATAGTGTCATCTTTTTGAAGTCTCTTCTGAGCCCCACAACAATGTAGGTCCCTCTTTCCCCTGAGACCCCACTGCATTATGCAAAAGCATATCTACTCTAGCTCTTGCCCCAATTTTTCAAATATATGTTTATATATCAGTCATCTCTTAGACAGTGACCTGCTTGAAGGGAAGGGAGCATAACTTATCACAGTGCCAGGGCCTGCCATATGATATGCACTCTAAATATGAAGAAGGAATGATTGAATCAATCCTTGCTGATTCTACTGTATCTTACTGCCCTACTCCATTTACTTGCTGAATGAGCCTGTAGCTAAATAAATGATAAAATAATGAATGAAGACATCCAACTGATTAATAACTGTATTGTGATAAACTTCATCCACCTTCAGGCAGCTCTTTTTTTTTTTAATTTTTTTATTCTTATGTTAATCCCCATACATTACATCATTAGTTTTAGATGTAGTGTTCCATGATTCATTGTTTGTGCATAATACCCAGTGCTCCATGCAGAATGTAGGCAGCTCTTTTTAAAAAAGTACTTCAGGAGACTGGTTGGCTTTCAGCACCTATGAGTCATTAAGCCAAGTGGAAACTCAGCTAATGACCTGGGCCAAACAATGAGCTTCTTGGTCTCTATAGTTTACTCGCAATGAATAAAGATATAGCTACTTGCTACAACATTTTGTACATATTGTTGTCCATAAATATGTCCATTTATGTTTCCTTATTTTCAAAAATGTATTGGTTGTAATCTTGAGTATCTACTTTTAATCAAGTTACTAGCACAAAATTTAAAAGCATTTTCTTTGCCCAGATCTCTCTACTATCCCCAGACATAGGCAGATCCACAACAATCTGAAATACTTAAAATTATTCTATGGCTTAATGCTGGCAGAACAATTTGGGTCATTAGAGTGGATTAATCCTAAATTCTGCCAGATTGGCGTACCTTCACTCACATTCTCTTCTCCATGAATCTTTACTACTTTTCATCATCTTTTGGGTTTTCTGTCACTCCTATTCCTGATACATATACACACACACATATGGATATGTATACATATTTATATTTCTTTTAGGACATTATACACATGGTGATAAATATTTAATAAATATTTAATATGTATTTAAAAAGTATATAGAGGAAGAGAAGGTGATCATCAAAAGTCATATGATTCCAAATAGATAATATTTTTTATTTACTTTATGTTTCCTTCACATAGGACCCTTTAAGACTCCATTAAAGAAGAGATGGAGTTTAAAGAAAATGTATATACATTGTGATAATATTATATCTCAATAAATTGAAAATTTAAATATTTAGGTGTAAAAATTTAGAAATATATCTTCATCCTATTAAAAGGCATCCTCACTGATACAACATTTAGTGATAAATCATGTCATTAATAAAGTTAAAATAGGCTGACAGGCACCACAGTGAGAAGTTTTCCCAGATAATTAATTAACTCAGCCACCATTATGCAATGCCAAACACAGGGATCAGTATTCTGAGAGATTAAGAAAAGTATCTTTGATAATATTTGAATAACTTCCTATAATTCAGTATCCCATTTAACTCAGTGGGACCTAAAACACACACACACACAGACACACACACACACACAAACTATTAGAACTAATACACTTAGCAAAGTTTAATAAAATTCAGCAAAGTTGCATGATACCAAAAAACATAGAAAAAAGTTACATTTGTATACATTAATGACAAACTACCTGAGGAGAAAATTAAGAAAATAACCCCATTTAACAGAATTAAAAGAATGAAATATCTAAAAAACTAAAAAATGTATAGTAATCAAAATATGCCACTGACATAAAACAGACATATAGAACAATGAAATAGAACCAGAGTCCAGAAATTGAGCCATGGTATATGATAACTGATCTTTCACAAGGGTGACAAAAATATACAATGGGGAAATGAGAGTATCTTCAATAAATGATGTTGTGAAACTAGATATCCATAAGAAAAAGAGAAAAATTAGACTCATATCACACCACACACAAAAACAAATTAAGAATGGATTAAAGACTTCAAAATTATATCTGAAACCATAAAACTCCAAGAAGAAAACATAGAAAAAAAAGCTTGACATCATCTTTGGCATTATTTTATAAATATGAAAGCACAGGCAACAAAAGCAAAAAAACAGACAGGCTTACATCAAACTATAAAGCACAGCAAAAATAAACAACAACCTATGTAATGGGAGAAAATACATGCAAACCATATATCTGATAAAGATTTCATTTCCAAAACATACAAGAAAATCCTATGACTTAATGCAGAAAATGTAAATAAATAAATAAACAAATAAATAACCTCATCTTAAATCACAATGAGATAGAACCACACACCAGTTAGGATGTGTATTATCCACACACACACAAAAAAGATAATAAGCATTGGCAATAATGTAGAAAAAAAGGGAACCCTTGTACACAGTTGCTGACAATGTGGAAATGTAAATTGGTGCAGCCACTGTGGAAAACAGTATGGAGATTCCTCAAAAAATTAAAAATAGAACTACCATATGATCCAACAATGCCACTCTGGGTATAGACTGTATCCAAAGGAATTGAAATCAGCATCTCAAAGAGATATCTGCATTCACATATTCACTGCAGCAGTAAACACAATAGCCACAATATAAAAGAAACTGAAATTCCCAACAATGGAGGAATAAAGTGGTGTGTGTGTGTGTGTGTGTGTGTGTGTGTGTGTATAATGGAATATTATTCAGCTTTAAAAAAGTGGTGGGGAAGGGAGGTATTCTGCTATTTGGAACAAAATGGATGAACTTGGAGGACATTATACTAAAGGAAATAAGCCAGACACAGAAGACAAATACCGCATGATAGCACTTATAGGAGAAATTTAAAATTCTCAAATTCAGAAAAGCAGAGAGTTGAAGGGTAGTTGCCAGGGAACACTGGGAAACACCAACCAAAGGATACAAAGTTTCAGTTGTGCAAGATGAATACATCCTGGAGATCTCCTCCTGTACACCACAGTGTCTCTAGTTAACAATACTGTATTGTAAGCTTAAAAAATTTGCTACAATAAAAAAATTTGCTAAGATAAAAGATATTAGATTTTATTCTTTGTCACAAAATAATTAATAATTAAATAGGGCAGGAGGAAGATTTTGGTGGTAATGAATATGTTTATGGCACAGACTATGGTGACAATTTCATGGCTTACACTTATCTCCAAACTCAACAACTTAT
Organism: Neomonachus schauinslandi; assembly: GCF_002201575.2. Classification (NCBI taxonomy): domain Eukaryota; kingdom Metazoa; phylum Chordata; class Mammalia; order Carnivora; family Phocidae; genus Neomonachus; species Neomonachus schauinslandi. Next base: position 19,712,802 of record NC_058404.1, read on the forward strand.
ATAATTAAAAATGTACAGTTTGTACAATTATACAATTATATGTCAATCATACTTGAATAAAATGATTTTAAAATACATGAATTAAAAAATAAGTAATTAAACGTCATGGGAAGGATAAATGGATAGAGTACAACAAGGGATGCCACTTTATAGAGAGTGGTGAGGAAAAGCCTCTCTGAAGGGCTAATTTTGAGCAGAGACCTCAATGAAGTGAAGAAGCAAGTCATGTGTAGATCTGAAGGAAGAACACCTCAGGCAAACTGAAAGGCCCTGACATGAAGACACACTTGCTCAGATACTGCAAAAAAAGGTCAGTTGTGAAAAGGTCAGCATAATTGAAGGGGAGAGTGGTAAGAGTTAAGTTTGAAGAGACAGGAATAGTCAAGGGTCACATAATGTGAGCTGTGCAAGTCATTGTGTGAACCTAGAATTTTATTCATGGCAGTATTAAGCCATATAACATTCTCATCTCACCTCTCTCCTAAATTGTTTCCAAGGTTTATCTATGTTGATACACATCTTACAAATGTACCACAATTTTCTACACCAGCCTCTCTTTGATAAACATTTATGTTCCCTATACTGTCCGCATTGTTGGGTGGTTGTTATTCATTCATAAAGTGTCTGCCTTAAATTAAGAATACAATACTGGTTTATATGTTATGATTGATGGTGTGACATAATTTCTACGACTTAATTTTGTGGGTTTTAATTTGCCATGCTTTTTCTTTGCTTTTATATGTCTCTTTTTACTGCCCACTGTTGGATAGATTGCATTTTCTTAATTTTCATGTTGGCTTTCTCTGGTTTGAAATTAAAATAGTATCATTTAGGTTTACCTTTAAATGCTTAACATCCATACTTATCTCTTAAAAGGTAGACGTGATTCTGGAATTAAAATAAAAACTTAAAAAGAAGTGATTCACTATTTTGGTCAACTTCCCAAACAATGCAATTCCATACACTTCTCATCCTCTATACTTTTTTTTTTTTAATTATACTTGAACTAAAAAATTTTTTTAATTAAAAATACATACATTTCCATAAAAAAATAATAAAATAAAATCTCATTTTTTTGACCAAGCTCCCCTCCTGCGTGACTTCAGGAGACTCAGTTCCCTCCCAGGGTTTTCCGGAGGACATGGACCTGGAACCCCCGCTGATCTGCTTGCTTCTGACAGACTCCCTCCAGCGGTCCCTGGGCCTCTTGTCTCTGTAGCGGCCACTCTCTTGGGTACTACAGTCTTGTGCTATGGCTCCTTCATCCCCCTTCTCAAGACAAGGCTTGAGAATAACAAAAGGTGATTGTGAGCATACGGCAGACACTGGGGAGCAGTCTATCGCTACTCCTGGTGTCTCAGGGGACTCCCTTCTGTCCAGGTCTCCCCTCAGCCTCTGGCCTTCTGCCAGAGAGGAGGGCTTCTTTGTTTTACTCAGTTGGCATCCCTGACTGACAGGTTTTCCACTCCCTATCTCCCACTCCCAGCCAGAGAAACCAGATCCCTTTACCATCATAATACCCATCATAATACCCTCTGAAGAGCTAATTCAGTGTTTCCTGAAGTTGGACTTTTTTTTTTTTTTTTATGTTATGTTAGTCACCATACAATACATCATTGGTTTTTGATGTGGTGATCCACAATCCATTGTTTTTGTATAACACCCAGTGCTCCATGCAGTACTTGCCCTCCTTAATACCCATCACCAGGCTAACCCATTCCCCCTCTCCCCTCCTCTCTAAAACCCTGTTTGTTTCTCAGAGTCCATAGTCTCTCATGGTTCATCTCTCCCTCCAATTGCACTCCCCCTCATTTTTCCCTTCCTTCTCCTAATGTCCTCCATGCTATTCCTTATGTTCCACAAATAAGTGAAACCATATGAGAATTGACTTTCTCTGCTTGACTTATCTCACTTAGCATAATCTCCTCCAGTTCCATCCATGTTGATGTAAAAGTTGGGTATTCATCTTTTCTGATGGCTGAGTAATATTCCATTGTATATATGGACCACATCTTCTTTATCCATTCATCTGTTGAAGGGCATCTCGGCTCTTTCCACAGTTTGGCTATTGCGGACATTGCTGCTATGAACATTGGGGTGCATATGACCCTTCTTTTCACTACATCTGTGTCTTTGGGGTAAATACCCAGTAGTGCAATTGCTGGGTCATAGGGTAGCTCTATTTTTAATAGTTTGAGGCACCTCCACACTGTTTTCCAAAGTGGCTGTACCAACTTGCATTCCCACCAACAGTGTAAGAGGGTTCCCCTTTCTCCACAACCTCTCCAACATTTGTTGTTTCTTGCCTTGTCAGTTTTTGCCATTCTAACTGGTGTAAGGTGGTATCTCAGTGTGGTTTTGATGGCTAATGATGATGAACATTTTTTCATGTGCCTGTTAGCCATTTGTATGTCTTCTTTTGAGAAGTGTCTTTTCATATCTTCTGCCCATTTTTCGACTTGATTATTTGTTTTTTGGGTGTTGAGTTTGAGACGTTCTTTATACATCTTGGACACCAGCCCTTTATCTGTAGTGTCATTTGCAAATATCTTCTCCCATTCTGTGGGTTGCCTCTTTGTTTTGTTGACTGTTTCCTTTGCTGTGCAGAAGCTTTTAATCTTGATGAAGTCCCAAAAGTTCATTTTTGCTTTTGTTTCACTAGCTTTTAGAGATGTATCTTGAAAGAAGTTGCTGTGGGCAATGTCAAAGAGGTTACTGCCTATGTTCTCCTCTAGGATTTTGGTGGATTCCTGTCTCACATTGAGGTCTTTCATCCATTTTGAGTTTATCTTTGTGAATGGTGTTAGAGAATGGTCGAGTTTCATTCTCCTGCATGTGGCTATCCAATTTTCCCAGCACTATTTATTGAAGAGACTGTCTTTTTTCCATTGCATGTTTATTCCTGCTTTGTCAAAGATTATTTGACCATAGAGTTGAGGGTCCATATCTGGGTTTTCTATCTGTTCCATTCATCTGTATGTCTGTTTTTGTGCCAGTACCATACTGTCTTGGTGATCACGGCTTTGTAATATAGCTTGAAATCAGGCAACGTGATGCCCCCAGCTTTGTTTTTCTTTTTCAACATTTCCTTGGCGATTCGGGGTCTTTTCTGATTCCATACAAATTTTAGGATTGTTTGTTCCAGCACTTTGAAAAATGTCATTGGAATTTTGATTGGGATGGCACTGAAGGTATAGATTGCTCTGGGTAGCATAGACATTTTAATAATGTTTATTCTTCCGATCCATGAGCATGGAATATTTTTCCATCTTTTTGTGTCTTCTTCAATTTCTTTCACGAGTGTTTTGTAGTTCCTAGAGTATAGATCTTTTACCTCTTTGGTTAGGTTTATTCCGAGGTATCTTATGGTTTTTGGTGCTATTGTAAATGGAATCGTTTCTCTAATTTCTCTTTCTACAGTTGCGTTGTTAGTGTATAAGAAAGCAACTGATTTCTGTGCATTGACTTTGTATCCTGCCACATTACTGAATTGCTCTATGAGTTCTAGTAATTTGGGGGTGGAGTCTTTTGGATTTTCCACATAAAGTATCATATCGTCTGCGAAAAGAGAGAGTTTGACTTCTTCTTTGCCAATTTGAATACTTTTTATCTCTTTTTGTTGTCTGATTGCTGTTGCTAGGATTTCTAGTACTATGTTGAACAATAGTGGAGAAAGTGGGCATCCTTGACGTGTTCCTGATCTTAAGGGAAAGGCCCTCAGCTTTTCCCCATTGAGGATGATATTCGCTGTGGGTTTTTCATAGATGGATTTTATGAACTTGAGGAATGTTCCCTCTATCCCTATACTCTGGAGAGTTTTAATCAGGAAAGGATGTTGTATTTTGTCAAATGCTTTTTCTGCATCAATGGAGAGGACCATATGGTTCTTCTCCCTCCTCTTATTAATGTGTTCTATCACATTGATTGATTTGCGAATGTTGAATCACCCTTGCATCACGGGGATAAATCCCACTTGGTTGTGGTGGATGATCCTTTTAATGTATTGTTGGATCCTATTAGCTAGGATTTTGTTGAGGATTTTGGAATCCATATTCATCAGGGATATTGGTCTGAAATTCTCCTTTTTGATGGGGTCTTTGCCTGGTTTGGGGATTAAGGTAATGCTGGCCTCATAGAATGAGTTTGGAAGTTTTCTTTCTGTTTCTATTTTTTGAAACAGCTTCAGGAGAATAGGTATTATTTCTTCTTTGGCTGTTTGGTAGAGTTCCCCAGAGAATCAATCAGGCCCTGGACTCTTGTTTTTTGGGAGTTTTTTTTTTTTTTAAAGATTTTATTTATTTATTTGACAGAGAGAGGTAGAGGCACAGCGAGAGAGGGAACACAAGCAGGGGGAGTAGGAAAGAGAGAAGCAGGCTTCCCACCGAGCAGGGAGCCCGATGCAGGGCTCGATCCCAGGACCCTGGGATCATGACCGGAGCTGAAGGCAGTCGCTTAACCAACTGAGCCACCCAGGCGCCCCGGGAGGTTTTTGATCACTGCTTCAATCTCGTTACTTTTATTGGCCTATTCGGGTTGTCAATTTCTTCCTGTTTCAGTCTTGGCAGCTTATAGGTTTCCAGGAAGGCCTCCATTTCATCCAGATTGTTCAGTTTATTGGCACATAGTTGTTGATAATAATTTCTAATACTTGTTTCTATTTCCTTGGTGTTAGTCGTGATCTCTCTCCTTTCATTTATAATTTTATTAATTTGGGTCCTTTCTCTTTTCTTTTGGATAAATCTGGCCAGTGGTTTATCGATCTTATTAATTCTTTCAAAGAACCAACTTCTAGTTTCGCTGATCTGCTCTACTATGTTTCTGGTTTCTAATTCATTGATTTCTGCTCTAATTTTAATTATTTCTCTTCTAGTGCGTGGCTTAGGCGTCGTTTGTTGCTTTTTCTCTAATTCTTTAAGGTGTAGAGTTAGTTGGTGAATTTGGGATTTTTCTATTTTTTTGAGTGAGGCTTGGATGGCTATGTATTTCCCCCTTAGGACCGCCTTTGCAGTATCCCATTGGTTTTGGACCAATGTGTTTTCATTCTCATTGATTTCCACGAATTGTTTAAGTTTTTCTTTGATTTCCTGGTTGACCCAAACATTCTTGAGCAGAGTGGTCTTTAGCTTCCAAGTGTTTGAATTTCTGCCAAATTTTTTCTTGTGATTGAGTTCCAGTTTTAGATCATTGTGGTCTGAGAATATGCAGGGAATAATCTCAATCTTTTGGTATCGGTTGAGACCTGATTTGTGACCCAGTATATGGTCTATTCTGGAGAAAGTTCCATGTGTGCTCAAGAAGTATGAGTATTCTGTTGTTTTAGGATGGAATGTTCTGTAAATATCTATGAGGTCCATCTGGTCCAATGTATCATTCAAAGCTCTTGTTTCCTTGTTGATTTTCTGCTTAGATGATCTGTCCATTGCTGAGAGTGGAGTATTGAGCTCTCCTACAATTAACGTATTGTTATCAATATGACTCTTTATTTTGGTTAACAGTTGGCTTATGTAGATGGCTGCTCCCATGTTGGGGGCATAGATATTTACAATTGTTAGATCTTCTTGTTGGACAGACCCTTTAAGAATGATATAGTGTCCTTCTGTGTCTCTTAGTACAGACTTTAGTTTAAAATCTAACTTGTCTGATATAAGAATTGCTACCCCAGCTTTCTTTTGAGGTCCACTGGCATGGAAGATGGATCACCATCCCTTCACTTTCAGTCTGGATGTATCTTTAGGTTCAAAATGAGTCTCTTGTAGGCAGCATATGGATGGGTCCTGTCTTTTTATCCAATCTGCAACCCTGTGCCGTTTTATGGGAGCGTTTAGGCCATTCACATTGAGAGTGATTATTGAAAGATATGAATTAATTGTCATCATGTTGCCTGTGAAGATGTTGTTTTTATAGATTGTCCCTGTAAATTTCTGTTGTAGATCACTCTTGGGTCTTTCTCCTTTTATAGAACCTCCCTTAATATTTCTTGCAGGGCCGGTTTAGTGGTCACATATTCTTTCAGCTTCTGCCAGTCGTGGAGGCTCTGCATCTCTCCATCCATTCTAAATGAAAGCCTTGCCAGATAAAGTATTTTTGGCTGCATGTTCTTCTCATTTAGTACCCTGAATATGTCTTGCCAGGACTTTCTGGCTTGCCAGGTCTCTGTGGATAGGTCTGACGTTATTCTGATGTTCCATCCCCTGTACGTAAGGAATCTCTTCCCCCTAATTGCCCTTAAGATGGTTTCCTTGGTTCTAAGATTTGCAAGTTTTACTATTACATGCCGGGGTGTTGGCCTGTTTTCCTTGATCTTGGGAGGGGTCCTCTCTGCCTCTAGGACGTGAATGTTTGTTTCATTCCCCAGATTAGGGAAGTTCTCAGCTATGATTTGCTCAAATACATCTTCTAGTCCTCTCTCTCTCTCCACTCCCTCTGGGATTCCAATTATTCTGACATTGGAATGCTTCATGGTGTCACTTATTTCTCTGATTCTATTTTCATGGATTCTGAGTTGTTTTTCCCTGGCCTCCTCTTTTCCCTTTTTATCTATTATATTGTCTTCCAGGTCGCTTAATCGCTCTTCTGCCTCAGTTATCCTAGCTGTTAGATTATCTAGATTGGATTGGATCTCATTGATAGCATTTTTAAGTTCTGCCAATTCACCTTTTATTTCTGCCCTTAGAGACTCTATGTTGCCATTAATTGATTTCTCCATTCTAGCCATTGCCTTCACAATTGCTAGCCTGAATTCCATCTCCGACATCTTGGTTATATCTGCATCCATTTGTAAATCTGCAGCATAAGTCATAATCTCTGAGTCTTTTCTGTTTTGGGGGCTCCTCCTCCTAGTCATTCTGTTGACGGGTGTTTGACGGAATGTATAGAGTCCAAATTATTGACCAGAACCCAAGCAAGATGCACTTGTTTTCTTGGGACCTTAGGGTTGCTGGCCTCTTGTTTTCCCAGCCTGTCTTCTGTGGGAGGGGCCTGCCACGCTGTTACTCAGGCAACCCTGTTCGGGTGGAGTTGCCCTGCCCCCCTGTGGCGGGGGATGGGCTCAGTGGGAATCAGTCTTTGGGGCTTTTGTTCTCTGGCGGCTTTCCCTGGTGGCTTTCCACGTCTCTTCCACGAGTCAGAGCAGAAGAGACCGTTTCCAACCCTCTGCCTCTGAGCAGAGAGATCGCAGTCTGTTCTTCAGTGAGCCCTCCAGGCCACACCATCTCTGTTTCTGTCTGTGCTGCTATAACCTGCAGCGTCCTGGATTGTGCGCCCCTCCGCAGCGCTCCCAGTCTTGCCTCCAGGTCGGGGCTCCTCTCTGCCCTTTGTGCTTCTAAAACCGCCAGCCACTCCCAGTTTGCACGCACGGGACCCCGCCTCTCCGGGTTTCCACCTTGGGGGCTGCAGTTCGCAGGCGCAACCCTGCCACTCCAGGTTTCCGGCCCAGGGGCTGCCTTAGAGTCCTTTCCCCACCGCTACCAGTCTGCGAGTCTGTGCCCTGTCTGCAGCGCGTGAGGCTGTCGCTCACCGATGTTGTAGGATCCCCATGGCCAGGCACCCTCCTGCTCCATTTATCCTCTGATATCTGCCCGCAGAATCAGGGCTCCCCACTTCGTACCTCGAAACCAACCGCCTGCAATATTCTGCTTGTAGAGATCCAGATCTTCTTACATCTCAGGCTGGTTTCGTGGGTGCTCAGAGTGGTCTGGTAGATATCCAGCTCAATTACGGGGACCAGTTGAAATAGGGTCCCCTACTCCTCCGCCATCTTTCCCCCCTCTCCTCATCCACTATACTTTTGAAATCTAGTATTTAATGATTATCTTTTTAAATATTTCATCAAAGTTTTCATCGGGGTTATTTTTAATTTCAATAAATACCTATCTAGATATAACAACATTTACCAATTTGTGTACAATTGCTTTGTATCTATTTCATCTGTTTTGTTTTGTTTTTGTAATTACTGAAGCATATTTTTTGGGGAATTTTCAGTAAGTCTCTATGATCAGTAAACTCAGTCTTTCCTGTTTTCAATTGTGTACTTGGAGTTTAGTATAAACCTTCAATCTGAGCATGCATGTTCTTCAGTTCTGCAAAAATTTCATCAAATTATCATAGAATTTTGCATCTTCACCAGTTTCTCAATTCCCTATTTCTGCAACGAATTTTCATAGACAAAGCCTGGAGTTTGCCTTTATTCCTCCAGTTATCAAATTCTCTTTCATATTTTCATCACTGATCAATATTCAATGATTTTATCACATATATACTCCAATTAATTAAGCCCACTAATGATTTACTCAGTTCTATATAATCTAATGTTTAAAATATGTGATTTTTTTAAAGAAAATCTATTTTTAACAGAGTCTCATTCTTATTTAATGGTGTGTTTCCTGTTTCTTTGATCATTTCAAATACACATGACTTAAACCCTCAGAAGTTGAATTCTTAGAGTATCAACCCCTTACTTTTATATCAGCCAGCTCTCACCCACAGCAGTTTGCTCCCTGGTAGTAGTTGCGATTTTTTTATGGTAATCTTGGAATGTGTATGGTTCTCTTTGAATCAGAAATGTCTCAGTTTGTAGCATTTGTTCTTGTTAGGGTTACACACTTCTCAGGAATCTGGGCTAATTTTATGTTTCTCAGTGAGGAATTTCCCACGTATGTTGTGTAAAATTAGACTCCATATCATTAATTGGCAACTGCTTAGTGATCCAGTTTTGTGTTGGTGACAATGTTTTTCTGGGCTGATGGGCACTTTTTCTAGGCCCCTTTGCACAGAGGAAGCAGTACTTTAGGATTCTTAGCCCTATGTAGGGAGCTTGGTTTTGGCTTCTACTCAAATAAACTTAGAATCTCACTTCCTGTCCCCATGCTGGCAATAAAATCCTATACCCCAAGCCAATATTGCATGCTAATATTCACATGAACCATTTGGCTTATAGATCCCTCCCAGAAATACCCAGTTACTTGGGTATTTTCCTTTCTTGCTTACAATGCTTGCTTTGTCTATATTATATGTATTTTCTCGTCGAACTAACTTTATGTAAAATCTCTCTCTAGAACTAAAATGCTGCCATAGACTGTTGTTGTCTCACCAAAATTTATATGTTGAAATCCTAATCCCCAGTGTGATGGATTAGGAATTGGGGCCTTTGGGGGGTGATTAGGTCTTGAGGATGGAGCCCTCCTGAATGGGATTAGTGTGCTTATAAATGAACCCTGAGAGACCTCCCTTGTTCCTTCCACTATGTGAGGACACACAAGAAGACAGCTGCCTACGAATCAGGAAGAGGACCCTCACCAGATAATGAATCTGCTGGCAACTCGATCTTGGACTTCCCCATCTCCAGAACTGGGACCAAGAAATTTCTGTGTTTATAAGCTATCCAGCCTACAGTATTTTGTTCTAGTAGCCTGAACCAACTATGATGAATGTCAAAAATCTTTAAGTTATGGAAACCAGTTTAATGCCAATGCAAAAAGCCAGCATTGTGATGGAAAATACTTGGTTCAAAGTTTGTTTCTTTCATCACTAGCTGGATGGTTCTGGCAAAATGGCTTCAATTCTCTGAGTCTCATTTTCTTCCTCTCTTCTTGACCATACCTTCTTTTGTAAATTTCCGTTATTCTCTTTTCTTGGCTTTTCTTTTTTTAACCCAATAAGCCACTGAGAATTGGGTTTGTTCTACCCATCCATATTTCTTTTCTACTCATCATTGCATTAACTCTCTGAAATCTACCTTCTGAGTGTACCATTGTAATGAAATTATTGTTTGTTTGTTTGTTTTTTCAAATCCAGCAGCTATAAGTAAAACAGAGCTCTTTCACTAAAAATCTCAAAGTCAGGGAAAACACAATTTTGAGTCTCATTTTCCCATGTGATCCACATTGATATGGCTTCATGGGTCTTCCTTGGCCTCTGTGAGCTGATGGAAATGGCATTTGGGGCAGTGAGAGCAAAGTACCTTTATGACTCCTTATGACCTCAGTGGATTTTCCATCAAACATCCTAGCAGAAAGTCTGGGTCAGAACAGCAGAAGAGCAAACAGTCCAACGGCATGTCTTAAGGGAGGAACTGTGCTCATGAGATGTCTTAAAGTCCCCCAGTCAAAATCAGAGGAAGCATTGAAGATGACAGAGTTATTTCAATAGAAATGGAGACAAAATCTAAAAGGTATCCCTGGCTTAAACTCTATGTGGTGTGAAAAACTGAGATAATTTTAAAATTTAAGAAAAGGATTTTATCAATTTCCCTACCTAATTCTTAGATGTAAATAATAGAAAAATTCTTCATTCCTTAAATGAAATATTTGAATACTTAATGTTTTCTAAGTGGAGGACTGGTATCACCATATAAATTCTTATTTAGAAGTCCCATACCAGGGGATGTCATAACACCTAATTTGGCATATAACATCCTAAAATTTTTATATTCTACAAAACTGTAATGATTACCTGCAATGAATTTTTGCATAACACTTAAAAGTCATTTTTTATTTATAATTACTCTTTGCATACATACAGATACAAAAATGAAAAAAATTGTTAAATAATACTTCCTAAAATATTACTAAGTAAAAATTAATCTACCTTCATTCTCTACCTGCTACCACAACCTCATATGAGCCACAAGAAAAAGGAATAATCTATCTTAAAATACAGAAAGACCATGTGGCTCTATTATTTTTACAAATGTTTTCCTTTAAATGGTCTGAAGCAAAAGTCTAAAAAAAAAAAGAGCAAATTCCACTATAAAACAAAGAAATAATAACTCTAGTGGGATGTTGATGTTGTTGTATAGCAGGAGTGGGAGGTATGTAGATGGGAATAATTTGCAAACAGCAGTCCTATCTTACTAAAGGCCAGCAAAGCTGAGAGCCTAAAGGATTTCAAATGTCCTTAGAAAGCTTCAAACTAACTTCAGGCTGATCAGCTAAATCCCTCTGCTGATTATTAGATCAAAGTATCAGTAGAGGTTTAAAATGTACCTGTAACTATATGTTAAAGAGATTTATGAGGGTAGGTGTGTTTTAAATGTATACCTAAATACATAGAAATATTTTTTTTAATCTGTCCTGTTATTAAGTTACAACAGAAACAAAAAATTTTCTCAGGCAGCCAAATGTCAATATTGTGCATGTTCATTCCATGTTTATACTCCTTTCAAGGAATTTTGCATGTGGTGTTGCATAAGCCAGACAATGTCATTCGAAGCCTTTTCCGATTTTCTTCTGGGTCTACCATACAGTTTTAATTTTCACAGTTTAATATCTGCACTTGTCGGTAATGTACATAGCAACATGATCTATGGCACTGCAAAGCAGAAAAGGCCAGGCATGATTACTTTGATTACTGTGAAGATGGATCTTTTGTGTGTGTTTGTCAGCCTAAATGGAGACACACTATGAAAAATTCAAGATGAAAACACTGTCGTATTGGATAAATATGAGCTCAGAAGTCTACTCAGTAACATAAGAATTCCCTCACAGGACTGAGAGCCTCTAATAATCTAGATTGGACCTTTTGAATTAATGCTGTGAACTCTTTTCTCACTACATAATTGCAGTTAGAGAACTTTTCTTGTAAATGACCAAAGTTATCAAGTTTCATACCTACTTTTACTTACCTTGACAGCTCACAATTGTGATACAAGGCGCCTGACAGAATTCAGTACAGCCATTAAGTGGCAAGAGAAAATTACGGAGTTCAGATGAGGCCACCAACTGAAAATGAGCCTCAGTTTTTGGATTAAAATGTATTTCAATTGCATTCTGCCTGGTTCGTTTATGAATTTTATTTTCCATTAATGTGAATTGAGACTAAAATTATAGTTGAAACTTTTTCAATAAATTCATATTGTTTTTCAGAATTCTAATGATATACTTTCCTGAGTTAACTTTAATTTCAAGAAAGGTTCCCTAAGTGCTTAAACTTCTTATAGGTTGCCTAATTTTCTGGTGGAAAAAAAAAAGTCACTGAATTAATATTTGTATGCTAGTGTGAACAGTCAAGTCATAAAGAATGATGTGATTTGCTTACATCAACCAGATATGTTGGTTAAGATGGTCCCACTCCGGTGGTTTAAAATGAAAAAGATTTCAGAGAAATGCCTCAGGTATGATGTGAAGGAAAAAATTGGTATATATGGACTGAGAAATATATGCTGTCTTATAAAAAGTCATACCAACTTTTCAGACACAAAGTAGAAAGTTGATATCCCACCAAAACCAAAAGTCCTACAACCAAAGGTGACTAGTTTCACCTTTTCCTTAACTTTGCAACTGATCTTTCTATGATTATTCTTATCTCAAGGAGTACAAAAGCATAATAGTACCATAAAGTACTAATTTGTTTGCAAAAAGATATTTTATTGATATAATAGAATTACTATGGTAGTAGGGGTTTTATTATCTATATTGATCTTCCTGGTCTCCAGTTAACCAGTTTGGGTCAGTTGTTTAAACTTTCACCTCACATTTAGAGTCTAAATATAATGAGAGCAAGGTGGTAGAGATAAGGGTTGCTTAGAGCAGTGTTTACACTGTCTAACCTCCACATTTTTCCAGAAATAATAACCCAGAACCTCTTTACTATACTCAATAAAAAGTAAGGCTTATTATAGAAGTTAATTTAATACTGGTCATTTATAAGACACACCACTGAAGTACTATTCTTTTGCTATTAGAGAAATACTTCAGCCAATCCTGAAACTGCTGTCAAACAAAAATTTTAAGAATCTAAAATTCATCTCCACAGAGTCCCAAATATGTTAAATTTAAGTGCCTACTCAGATTATTTTGATATGAAGCATAAAAGCAACCTATATATTTAAGAAGACATGTTTATAAAAAATGCAAAACAATTAGTAATGTACATTTTAAGATACTGATGCTGATCTTTAGCCATAGAAGAGAGATGAATTCTAAAAGATCAAAAACCTAGAATAACTCTTCCAAAATAAGGTATAGTGAGATATGAAAAAGAGAAAAAATATCCTCCATAATCACATTCTCATAAATTTATTACTTGCAAATTTGTGAAAGAGAAAAGCTATTGTGCAATAAATTTCAGAATATCATCACACTTTGTGTTCTCTATTTATTCAAAAGGAGTTACTCTATTCCCTTCAAAAGGAGGAAAAAAAAAACAGTATCCCCCTTGAATGAACAACAAAAGGAAGGTAAGGCATAGAGAATTTGGAGGGTTTTATTCACTAGTGAAAGATTAGTGCCATTATGTATTAGAGGTCTTGAATTTATATTCTTATCTGCATAGAGCAAAGTAATCTGGCAGTGATTCAAGTTATTGTCTCCTTTCAATACAAGATGTATTAAATAGTATGTAAATAAACATGTCAACTGAAACCTATTTATTGTCACAGGAAAGTCATTTGGTAGACAGCTTGTCAGAGACTGGAAAATTAACATCTTTTTCAGATACTTTTTCTTCCAAACAGGTTGGTACGTTTAAGACAAATATATAGCCTGGTGTTATTAAAGGTATAACCATGCTTCCGGCATCTGAAGCCTAACAGAAAGTAGTAAAACAAATTTTAAAATTTGTTATATCCTTAATGCAAAGTAAGTTTGTTTTAACTTTAATTGAATTTTAATCATTTCTCAAGGTAGATCTAGGCTTGTGTGCTCATTACTCCACAACAGAGAAATTTAGCATTGATCAAACTTATCAAACCACAGAAAGAAAGAAAGCTGGAAAAGCTATTCACATTCACCATTATTTTTCATTAATTTGCCGCCCAGTCCTCCTGCTCTGTTTTAAGAAGGTAATAGAAAGTGAGGATTGGTCTCAGGTGAACTACTGCAAAACATCTCCTAGACCAGAGTTCTTGGGATTGTTTTCCAAGATTTGAGAAAAGAACTACCAAGGTTGATGTATCTAATGGCCTCACTCTACAATTAAGTATACTAAGGCAAGTAAAGACAGCAATAATAAATAAAAAGATGAATGAGGGATAATATAGAAACAAACACATGTTTTGGTCATCATAACAGTTTGAAGAATAAGGCTTTAAAATAACCGAAATGTTAAAGCCCCAACGCAAAACAAAAAAATATTATTCAGCAATTAGTTGCACAGTGTGCGTGATAGAGTGACAAATGTTTCAAAGTTGTAAAGACCCAGTGGTAACTCTAAAGATATTTGTTCTGAGATTTATTATTGTGATGACGATTAGAAGTAGTAGTTGTAGTAGAAGTAGCTATGGATTTGGAATAAGTCATCAACACCAATTTATAGAGTTCAGATTTATATCTACATAACAGAAAAATTCACTAAGTTTAGCAAGGGTTGAAACTAATTTCCTATCAGAGATCAATCTTTTTTCTTGATTCAAAAGCATCACGTACTAACCCACAAGGTAACTGGATAGCTCAAAAACTTCAATGGTTTCCCTTTTTCTAACAAATACAAAGTCCTCAACCTGTGTTGTGTGCTGGCCAAAACCACTTTGGCTTTTCACATTTATTAATATTTTGGGGGAGGGGAGAGATAATCAGTCTCTAATAGATAGATATAGTTGAGAAATACAGGTTCCCTCCCCCATCACCAAAAGCAAGTGGGATGAAATCACATCTCCAGAGTAATTCTGCCCCTGACTCCCCACACACATGTACCAGCAACCTGGCAATGCATTATCATGTAATCTTTTGTTATCTGACCAATAATATCTCAGGTCTTTCTTCCCTTTTGGCCCTTCAACTATGACTTTGCATATGAGACTCACTTGAGGCAAATGGCACAATATTACAGTGGTGAAATTTGGCCACCTTCGTTGTTGGAATCAGGTGACAGAATAGGTTAGAATGAAAACCTAAGCCAGGAAAGGGCTCAAAGGATTATAGGCTACTGAGGTCTCTAAATTCTCATGCCTTGGCTGTGCAAGTGTGGAGGTATTATATATTTTATCAAGCCCATCCATGCATTTCGAATGAGACACACTTTATTAATGAAAATACATCTCTAGCATTCTTTATGCTACTTAAAAAATGAGTAGTGCTGATCAAGATAACAGGTAATAGAACTACTTATAACACTTCTCTTTGGAAGGTGAAATACCTGTTACAGTCTTTTAAATGTCAGATAAGCAACCCTGGTCTATGAATGCCTGTTTATTTGGGGATATTTCAAATATTACCTAATGCCTCTAAGGGTAGATTGAAACTAACACCTTTCTATAAAATTTCTATAACACTGTCTATCCTAAAGTTTGTTTGTTGTTTTTTTTTTTTTCAAATCACAGAAAATATGACATATTCAAGGCTCTCTGTGATGTGGTTCTCTTTACAATCTTCTCTAAAATTTTCCTTGTATGTTCCCATCAAATAACTCACTGGACTTGAACTTATCCTGTGCCATTGTCTGCTTTCTCTATCTGGAAAAATTTCTCTCTATTTCTATTCAAAAAATGTAATCCATCTTTAAAAGCTCATTTTAAAAACAAATTCTTATTGCCTTTATTTACTATTCATTTAATAACATTCATAAACACATTTCTATATAGCTCCTTATATAAATATAAGTTTTATATATGTTATATATATTATTTATATATCCATACAAACTATAGAGTTAATAACTATACTTTTAATAACAAATTTCATTAATCCCCTTATTTACTATACATTTATTGAATACGGACTAAATTCTAAGTAATAGACCAAATGATAGATTTAGTCCCTGAACTCAGGTAGCTTACCAGCAGGCAAGCCAGAGAAAAACGATGTGCTGCATGGTCTAGTGGAGAAATTTATGACAAATTTGCTGCTAATACAGCCTGAGGAAAGGGCCTTCTACGTCAGCTTGAGAGAATCTTGAAGGCTTTTCCAAAAAATACTACTTGAGGTGAGATTAAAGATAAATAAAAGCTGTTTTACTTTAAAAAGGCAAAGGAAGAGAAGTGTTAGAGAACAAAATTTGATTTTACAAGAACATATTGACTATTTTTGTACCTGGTTGTTACCATGTATGTTTGCCATGGTAAGAAATTTGAATCACAACTTATGGACTGTGGTAGCCATTGAGATAGGAAGCATAGGGAATGATTTCAAATTGCCATTTTAGGAAGATAAGATTGATTCATGGAAGATAGATTGGGGAGGGCAGGATGGAGAGAGTGAATCAGATTTGCTAATGGTTCAAATGAGTAATGAGGAAGGTCTGAAGTAAGCCAGTAGCAACATGAATAGAGAGGGTGAAAATAGGACTAAAATATGATATTTAATTAAAAGGCATTAACATTGTTCTTTTTCGTGGTGCCACAGAGGCAGAAGGCTGCTTCAGGAGGAAGCTGAACATCTCTTTCCCAGCTACTAGCTGCCAGAAACTCATTGAAGTGGACAGTGAACATAAACTTCGTACCTTTTCTGAGAAGCATATGGCCACGGAAGTTGCTGCTGATGCTCTGGGTGAAGAATTGAAGGGTTACATGGTCCAAATCAGTGGTGGCAAGGATAAACAGGTGAGAATGATAAACATGGCTTCCCCATGAAGCAAGGTGTCTTAACCCATGGCTGAGTCCACCTGCTGCTGAGTAAGGACATTCCTGCCACAGACCAAAGAGTGTTGGAGAAAGAAAGAGCAAATCTGTTCAGGGTTGCATTGTGGATGCTAATCTTGGTGTTCTCAACTTGGTCATTGTGAAAAAAGGGGAGAAGGATATTCCTGGACTCACATACTACTGTGCCTCTTGCCTGAGGCCCAAAAGAGCTAGCAGAATACGCACACTTTTCAATCTCTCCAAAGAATATGATGTCCTCCAGTATGTTGTGAGAAAGCCCCTAAACAAAAAAGGTAAGAAACCTAAAACTGAAGTGCCCAAGATTCAGCATCTCGTTACTCCACGTGTCCTCCAACACAAACATCGACATACTGCTTTGAAGAAACAGTGTACTAAGAAAAATTAGGAAGAGGCTGCAGAATATGCTAAAGTCTTGGCCAGGAGAATGAAGGAGGCCAAAAAAAACTCCAGAAACAGATTGCCAAGTGACAGAGGCTGTCCTCTCTGAGAGCTTCTACCTCTAAGTCTGAATCCAGTCAAAAATAAGATTTTCTAAGAGTAACAAATAAATAAGATCAGCCATCTAAATAAATAAATAAATAGTATTAACATTATTGCTTATTCACAGAAAAGTACGAGTGAAGAGAGAGTTGGCAGTTAACTGTTGGGCCTATTGTATCAGTGTGTGTGCCATAAATTGAGAGAAGAAACCCAGAAGGAGAAGCACTCAGTGGAGAGAGAGGAAGTCAGTGGTTTCAGTTTAGAAATGTTGAGTCTGAGGATTACATAGGATGTCTAAAAGGTCCTTTTATATATGATTCTAGAGTACATGAAAAAATACTGGATAGAAATATAAATTTGGGCTCATCACTGTAAACTAGTAGATCAAAGAAAATGGGCATGAACAAGACTGCCTAAGTAAAGCAATAAAATAGAAGGAAAAGAAAGTGTATGCTTCAACCCTTGGAAATAGGATCATGTAAGACACAGATGGAGATAAATTTATTGAGTAGACATAGGAGGAAGCAGTCAGAGAACAAGAATGGAACTCAAAGGAACTGAGAGAATGAGAAGCGAGAGAGAAAAGAATTTCAAGATAAAGAGTGTGAACATTGTCAATTTCTCCAAGAGAGTTAAGTAAAAGAAGAAGAAGAAAAAAAAAATCCATTACCTATGATTCCTAGAAACTTAGAGGCAACCTTAGTGAAAACAGTGTCAGTGAAACAATGGGGCAGAATATAGATAAAATAATTTATTCAATGTTGCCCTTATTCTCCTTTTAAATAATAGTATGAAGTCATTTTGTTCTTTTCTAATCCCCCCTACTATTATGCTATAATGACTTATTTTGGTTTCCACTCTAGCAGCTTGGAGTATATCTCATTTAAGAATTCCTGAGTTATTTGATCTTGTACATGATATTAAAAATAGTAAACTTGTGCAAAAGCCCAAATAGGAAATTCATCTCTAAAAAGTATTTTCCTATATATAAAACCCATAAATTCTATTTCCTAGGGAAAAAAATTAATAAAAGTTCCATATCTGGTTATAGTGCTGCTTATGTATTTTGAATTTACATAGGGAGAAGAGGAGCTTATCAAGGCTTGATATTTTGCGACTGAATATGAATCCCAGGTGCTTCTTGTGGAAGAGAATCAAATATTTTAAACTCTTGTGTTGCAGGATTCATAACCTCAGGGATATGCAGGAAGTCTAAGAAGTCAGGGGTTCAGTGGGAGAAGAAGTGATGGCTCCAAGAGCAGCTTGGGCACAGAGATGGGAGTCCATCCCATCACAGTTGTTGTCTATTGCAGACAATAACTGTGTATGGCTCACTGATGGACTTTGGTTTTTCAAAACAAACAAACAAATAAAATGCCTCTCATCCTCAAAACTGCAAAGTGTTAATTGTCCTGTGGCACCCAGAGAGCTTCAAATTCAAGACCAGGCAATAATCAATTGTGTATAGTTTGTAGTGATTCTCCTAAGAGCCATTGTGAGCCTTTCTACCACTTTCTACACTGTGTTTGCTGCTTTTGTGATTTTATTCACCTGGACCATAAGAATATACCACACGAGGTGACTCTGGACCTGGACTAGATAAATAATTAATCCTCAACTCAGCCAGAAGCTATCACCGCTGGCTTTAGTTGACAAATAGCAAGCGTGACTCCAATCCTGAGTGTACAGACTTGGAAAAAGCCCTAAAGTGTCATGATATTTGCAATATGTGTGAATGACAATCTTTTTAATAGTTTCCTACCTCCTGTTTTCCCCAGTGATATTCTAGTAACCAGAAGCAGCCCGAGGGAATCTACAATGCTCTTTTTTTCCCCCTTACCACACAATAGCATGATTCAGCCTGTTGATGTTATATTCTTTACCATTGTTAAATCAGTCTGCTTAGAACATTAAATGTTCAAGATTGGCAGAACTTTAGAACTCTCTTCTTTAAAACCAATTTAAATTGCAGATATCTGTACTTAGCCTCAGAAATTCCACTGCATTCACTGTTAAAACAAGCAAGTCAATGCAAAAGGCCTATTCTAAATGTACTAACGGCAATTTCTTTTTTAAAATTTCAAGCCAGGTACCTTGGTTATCCATTTACTTTTCTTTTTTTTTTTTTCTATTTCATGCTAAACACGGGAATATTTATTAAAAAAAATAACTAAAAAAAAACTTTCTTGGGTAAGATCAACTTATGTCTCCCTACTAGATTCCTTTATCTCATATATACTTTTTTTTAATGCCCTAATTTTTTCCAAAGCAATAATTTTCTATAGACACAAAAAATCAGTACAACTTATTCAAATAATCTAGAGGTTCAAATAATGTCTAGAGAGGAAAAACAAATGCATTTAACATCTACTCAATATGTCGCTGGTGACAACCTCATTGACCAAGGCCATACTGATCCCTAAAAGCCCCTTGTCTATCCTTGACTTGATCGTAGAGATCTGTAGAAAGCTGTGAATATCATGGCCATGGGTTCAGCATCCTTTGTTTCACCAATACCCATCCCCATTGAAGTCTTACTACCATCTCTGAACACTGCTTTGATGGGGAAGTAGTCTTTACAAAGCATAGGATTATCCTTCATTCCCTCACCAATATTTGGGATTATCCTACTCTTTCATAATACTGAAAGATAATCTCTTCTATTTCCCTTCTGTATAACTTACTTCTTACTTCTTAAGCTTTTACATACAGAAAAAACAAACAAACAAACACAAAGAGCTGTTGCCTTCCTGAAATTCTGATTCAGGTATGCAAAGATCTCTGAGACAAGGAAACACTAGGGACCTTCCTACCAAAATGGAGAAGCAGGAAAGGGCCAGAGGTAGAAAACCCAAAGAGCAAACATCAATATCTCAAAAAAGTATCCTGCCGCCATGGTGGTTAAGAGCTTAGCCAAGCCTAGGTGCAAATCTTGACCTTGCCATTTATAAGTTGTATGACCTTGAGCAAGACATTTGACCTCTTTTTTCCTCAATATTTTATTGAAGAATATTGTATAATAATATATATGCTAACATATAGAGAGAAAAGTACACTTATCTGAAATATATAGCTCAACACATTTTCTCTAGGTGAACAGACCTAGGTAAGCAGCACCCACATCCAAAAAAGAATGCCATGAGACCCCCAGAAACCCCTCCTCTTAATACTCTTTTTCCCTTGCTAAAGTAACCACTATTCTGACTTCTAATAGCACAAGTAGTTACTGTTGGCTTCCAGGGACTCTGCCTCTTAGCCTCTTTTCTTCATTTGTGAAACGGAGATTATAATAGTATCTTTACCCCAGAGGTTGTTGTGAAAATTAAATGCATTAATATTTATGAAAGGCTTAGAAGAATCTACAGCACAGTAAAATAAAATAAATGTCTTAGAAGAATTAATGTCTGATTATTTGTTTAGTATAAGTTGTATGAACCTAACCTAAGAATTTTAATTAAAAATACGTAAATTCACACATGAGGAAGTAAATGAAGATCTACTCTAATTGAACTAAAACTCAATTTCACAAATGTAGCCTTCACTTCTACAAAGCAACCTTAGAAAAATATTGTACAGATTCCTTAGATTGGTTTGATTAAATGTAGATCTATATCTCAATGGTAATTTAACATGGTTTCTTTCTGAAATCCAACATTTTTTCCTATTGTGAAGTAGTTATACATCATATCATGTGTCATTTCAAAGAACTTCTAGATATTGTTAAAATTTATTTGTTGTATTGAAAATTTTGCATGTTGGTCATATATACAAACTATTAACTTGAAAAAAGTAGACAATAGGATTACAAATCTTTGGATTGAGTATATGTGGTTATCAAATCTTAAAAATACACATTTGTTAAAGAAAATATATCTAGAGAAGATACACCTGTCATCAGATTAAAGTGGTTCATTGCATACCAAAAGGGCATGAGATCAACATTAAGAATGCTATTTCATTTATCACCATTTCATGGTATTGATTTTTTTGTCCTTAGAAATAAGGAAATTTTATACCTGAGCTATCAGAAAGCAACATGACTTGACTCTAAACACATATTTCTTAAGGGAAAAGAAGAAAAAAAGCAGAAAATAATTTTTAGAAAAATGCATAGATTAAAACAATATTTCAAGTAAATTTTAATATATTTTCTTTTTTTGGTTTATTAACAAAACATTTATGTGATTGCTTTATTTTTCTGAAAATCTTTGTACTTACAAATTATGTTTCTAGTTATTCAGTGATACTACACAACTAAACAATTATATCTGAAGACACAATATCATGTTACATTTGGAAACACATGCCAAAATGACTGACAATACTAAACTAAAAGGTGTGAATTTAAAAAAATATTTAATAAAGAAACTTAGAAACAGATCATGTCAAGTTTAGAAGTACTCATTAAGAAGGGTGATTCTCTGAAGTTTCATTTCTACAAAAAAAGCTCAGATATTTTTGAACTATATTGAAAACCCCAAAAAGCAAGAAAATAAGTAGCCTGTATTTGACAGACCTCCAGTTGTTTTAGACTTGTTAGGTTGCTGGGGAAAATATTTGAATTTTTCCAGGGGATATGATATCTGCACCTTAGAATTTAGGCTCTAAAATATTTTCAAGTTATCAGAGGTAGTGCAAGTTTGTGAGTATGCAGCTGCTGCAGCCAGAATGGTGCCCTGCCCTTGGAAGGGCCTCACCTTGTAATTTGATGACGCCATCTTGAAATTCTTAATTTTTGAACACGGAGTCCCCATTTTCTTGTTTTTTAGACCAGCTATATTAAATAAACTGTCCTGATCAGAAACCTGCTCAACACCCCAGTTCTGTGACATATATATTCAATGGACATTCGGCCCATTTATTTCCTCTAAGACCATCTGAAAAGAATGTAAGCAGTGGCACTTGTCTTACCACATCCTTGAATCATGATATGTCTATGTAAATGGGCTACATGCTTTGGTCTTATTTCCCCTTGTGTCCCCTGGGAATTTTTTTTTTTTCTTTTGGTCAGTGATACCCTCTTCTTCTGTATCTTTAGACTCATCCTCCTCCACATTTGTTTACTTTTGGCCAAAATATGCCCAAATAGCCTTCATATTTAAAGATTTTTTATTTATTTATTTATTTGACAGAGACATAGCGAGAGAGGGAACACAAGCAGGGGGAGAAGGAGGGGAGAAGCAGGCTTCCCCGCAGAGCAGGGAGCCCGATGTGGGGCTCGATCCCAGGACCCTGGGATCACGACCTGAGCCGAAGGCAGACGCTTAATGACTGAGCCACCCAGGCACCCCTAGCCTTCATATTTAGAACAAAAAATGTGTCTTTACTAAACCTTCGTCTTCTATATAGAAGCCTATCCTTTTACAGCCAAGAATTCGAAGCATGATATACTTTTCTTCTTCTTGAAAGTAATTATGAACTCATAGTAGGACATTGGAAAAATACATTAAACAAATTTTATTTTATTTTATTTTCTTAAGATTTTATTTATTTATTTGACAGAGAGAGGGAGACAGCGAGAGAGGGAACACAAGCAGGGGAAGTGGGAGAGGGAGAAGCAGGCTTCCCACTGAGCAGGAAGCCCGATGCGGGGCTGCATCCCAGGACTCTGGGATCATGACCTGAGCCGAAGGCAGACGCTTAACGACTGAGCCACCCAGTCACCCCTACATTAAACAAATTTTAAAGGCAAAATGTCATCCACAATTTTACCACCAAGAGAAAATAATGTTTTAGTATGTGTGTGCTGCTGAAGCAAGCACAGAAAATAATGTTTCAAAATATGATAGTTCTTACCCTTTTTCTAAGCATTTAACATACTTAAAATCATATCACTTTTTCTCAAAGTGTGATCCATGAGAGGACCAAAGAAGGTCTTCAAGGCTCAGGTGATCCATGAGGTCAAACCTAGTTTCATAATAATGTTAAGATTTTAATTTTATTTTTTAGCATGTTCACATTTGCAAATACAGTTCAAATTTGCAAATATAAGTGAGGATAAGTAAAACCGCTATCTCCTTAGCCTGAACCTAGACAATGGTCCCAATTCATACTATTAGTCATTGTATTCGTCACAGTCACATCCTTGGGTGGGGGAAGTGGGGAAGCCTTTTGTACTTAAGAATGCCCTTGATGAAGCGGTGATTTTTATTAATTTTATTAAATCTCAAACCTTAAGCACATTTTTAAAAATACTCTGTGATAACATGAGAAAAACGCATAAAACTCTTCTGCTGCACAGCAAAGTAAGATATCTGACTCAAGGAGAAGCATTTGTGCCAATTTTTGAGATATGACTAGAACCAACCACTCTTATCATGGAGCACCATCACTGACAGAAAACTACATTTATTCAGACTTGAGTACTTAGCAAAGACTTTTTTTTTCCCAGAGATGAGCATAGTGAAGCTGACACTTCAAGGTAAATCATAGACATATTTGTTGCCAATGATAAAATTCAAACTTCCAATCGAAAATTAAAATTTTGGATAGCATGTAACCACCACTGTAGGCTTTATAGCTTCCAAGAAGTTAAAGACTTTCCTGATAAGATTGGTGGTTATTTGGAATATGTGCATAACTCAACAAACCAATATTTTCCAAGATCATGCATGGGTAAAAGAGGCATTCAAAGTACAAAATAGAACAATGGATTTTAATGTAACAGTATAAAAAATTCATATCAATGATTTCAGATTCTGTGTTGCAACAACCTTTAAGAAACTGCTACTTGTCCAGCTAAAATGCATTATCAACAAAAAATATCAAATTATCTTCAAAGGCTACTTAAAAATTTCTCTCATTTCTAAGTACATATTTGTGTGAGGTCAGCTCTTCTTCATATTTTTTAATTCAAAAAACATTACAACAGTTGAATAAGGAAGCAAATAGAATTCATATAAATGAAAGCTACTTGGGATCTTTAACATTTTTTTATGAGCACAAACAATTCCTGAGATGAAAAATAAAGAAAAAATTTTAAAACTTTTGAAAGTTTGCTGCAATACATAATTTTTTACCCAGAATTTTTTCACTTGATATTATTTATTACCTGCCTAACACTTACTGTAACTTTTTTATTGAACTCTCTTCTAACTAGATTAGCAACTATTCGCGTCTGAGTCTTATTCATAGTCATATTCCCAATTTCTAGCAGAGTACTTAGCATAGTACTTAGCATATGTTCTATAAATGTTTATAGAATGAATGAATTGGAATGGGACAAATCATAAATGTCAACAATATTGAGTTCCATTAAATTTTATTTCATGACTCACTGCTTGCTTTGGATTAGCTCCCATGTCCAGAAATGGTTACTGAATTTTTCCAATACTTAACATGTGAATTACTCCCTGGAAACATCTAGTCAAATCACTTAATGATGAAGTTATTTTATTGAGTGGGAAGAGCTCTGATTCAAATACCTGATTTCTAATCACGATTTCTAACAATATTGATATGAAGTATAATCTTGGAAAACAATAATTATCATATGCTTTCCGCAGTTACAAATTTTACCCTTTGTGTATCAAACATAAATACTTGAATTAAAACATGACAATATTTAGAAACTTTAATGCATCAGTGCTTCCCTACAGTATCATAAGAGAAAGAGCCACCTGTGAAAGATCAGTGTACAAGCTTGTGCCCCTCAAAGGTATGGGTTCTAGGGCGCCTGGGTGGCTCAGACGGTTAAGCGTCTGCCTTCGGCTCAGGTCATGATCCCAGAGTCCTGGGATCGAGTCCCGCATCGGGCTCCCTGCTCCTTGGGAGCCTGCTTCTCCCTCTGCTTCTCTCTCTCTCTCTCTCTCTCTCTGTCTCTCATGAATAAATAATAAAAAAAATCTTAAAAAAAAAAGGTATGGGTTCTAAATTTGCCCTCAGTGTAGAAGTTATAAGATCAGAAAATTAAACACAAAAATCTGAAAAACTACCAGAGAGGAATAATTACATATTCAGTAACTACTTAAAGCAATTTAGTAATTCAGCAATTACTTAAAGTAACAAGAAGTAGACTCTGAATAGTGTTCTTGTCAATGCCAGTAGGTATGCACTTGTTTTCAAAGTGCCAGAATCCAATTTAAAATTCATTTTCAAAAATAGTGTGAAGTGAAGTGATTTTCAGACAGTTGAAGGTCAAAATCTTTATTATCTATAGATCCTTGTTAAAAATAATAAAGAGCTCTTGATTGAAATGGATGGGGTAAAATGTAAAAAAGATATTATGAAAGAAAAAAATAAATAGGAAAAAACAAGTTGATGCACCTAAATCAGCCCTGACTTTGAAAAAAAACTAGAAAAATAAATGGGTGAAATAAAATTGAGGTCAAAATAAAATACTGGACTATAAAAACACAGAGATAAGAGGAAGGAATTATAGTACTCTGAATCCCCTTAAGTGTGTGGAAAATTCATAGTGAATATTCACATTAAGAAAATTTAATGTTAAGTTTGTATTTTTAAGATATAAGGACAGTAATAAAACTAATATAAATGGAATGCACAAATTTTATGATAGTAGGGTGGAAAATGAGGTAAAGAATATTAGAAGATTGCAATGGAAGGCATGAAACTGGGAAAGAAGAAGCAAAGAAAAGCAGGGTTAGGTAACACAAAAATAAAAGTGGAAATAAGCTAACGCCTTCCAATAATCATTGTATTAGTCTGGGTTCTCTAGAGAAACAGAACCAACAGGAGATAGATATATAGTAGGGAAGCTTTTAAAATTGATGAAAACAATATAAAAACAAACTGATACATAGCAAGTCTAAGAGAAAGCAGAAACTGGAACATCCTCCTCAGTTCAGAAGATTTGCTTTAAAAAAACAGCTGTTAGACAACAGAATGCACCACAGAAACTACACAAATCTTCAAATTGCTAGCTTAGTATCTGAGAAAAAGGATGCTGAAACTAATCAGGGATAGTATTGGAAAATGAGGAGAATCTATTCAACCTATCAGTCAGCAAACATTTAGTGTCTGCAGACTTTTCCTTGTTCAAGGGAAAATAATCAGACAAAATAAATACCAACAGAAGGCCTGGGTAAGAAGCATCTTCTAAATAACATTTCCCAAAGTCTATGCCTCAGAATTTATAGGTAATAAAAGAGACAAAATCCTATAATAAAATATATTTTTAATATAATTTCAAATTCTGACTTAAATGTTAAAGCGGTTTCTGCATTTTAGGGTTTTTTGGTATTTTGAATATGCTGTTTTTCAGCATGTATCCCTAATTGTTGAATAACTGCTTCCTCATGGAACTGGTATTTTCAGACACACTTTGAGAAATTAGTATGGAAATATGTGCAACATTCATTGTAAAATTACAGAATCAAGCTACAAAATTGGCTATATAATGAATTTCCACATATATTTCCATTTGGTAAGAGAACACAATGACATTATGTATATTCAACATATATGGGAAACATATAGACAAATGAACACAGTACAGTGTTATGAATGGTAAGTGAATGCATACGACATATTGTATCTGTAGGAGGATATCTAATCCTACTTTGTAAAGAAAAGGCTTTTTAGAAAGATTAGAAGTCCATTAGCTTAGACATGATTATCAAATTAGAGATGTTTGCAAAATAGAAATATGGAGGGGAGGGCGGTTGAGGATGACTGAATTTTGCATTCTTGTCTGAGAAAAGATATGACCATCATCCATAGCCCTAAAAGGGTGGGACATTATAAAACTGAGAGTATTTGAGTGTGGCTGAAGTTGAGAGCATGAGGTAGAAAGTGGGGAGATAGCCTGCTGGAAAGGAAAGAAGTTGTACTATCGTGAAAGCCTATACAAGATATATAAAGAATGTGAACTTTATCCCAAGGGCAATAAGGAACCAAGGAAAAGTTTTACACAGGTTAGGGGGAAACCTACTTTTGTTTAAAAGATTACGCTACACTCTGGAAATGTGATATAATAAGAATAGAAAAAAGAAGACCAGTTGAAAAGTTGAATGAGATGACTATGGCCTAAAAGTAAGAGATAAAAGACAATATGGGACTGCTAGATCTGAGAGCTAGCTAGAGAGCAGGCAAGGCATCGTTTCCTAAGGAAAAAAGAGGAATCAGCCTGTCACCCAGGTTTCTAAGAGGCTTGATGAAAACCTGATAAATTCATTTAATGCATGAAAAACAGAGTGAGTGTTGGGGGTAAAGCAGAGCATGGTTCAGGGATGTGTTGGTCGAGCTTTGATTATATTAGATTTGAGAAGCTTTTGGAACTTCACAGTGGAGTGGGTCATGAGGCACCTGGATGGCCAAATGATAGAGCAGGCTGACTCTTGATCTTGGAGTTGTGAGTCTGATCCCCACGTTGGGTATAGGGTTTATTTTAAAAATATATAAATAAAACAAAGGGGAGTTGATCAGTAGTTTGTTAAGGGACTTGTGAGATGAAAATTTGGTTATTTCATGAGTGTACTTACATTCTTTCAAGCATTTAAGAAACAGATAAGTTCCTTTCTACAGAAATCATTCTAAGGAATACAAAAATGTGGGATTTTAACCTAATTCACTTTATGAAGCTAACATAATGCTGGTACTAACACCTTAGAAATATAGCAAATTAAAAGAAAAATCACAGATCAGTCTAACTTATAAATATAGAAGCAAATATTTTAATTTAAATACTAGCTCTAACAAAATAAAACTTTAAGGAACACTATGTCAAAAATAACTTAAATATAACAAACAGTTAAAAATAACATTTGGAATTACTTGAAAAGGTGTCAGTATCCCTAACATTTAAAAAGAAAACACTGAATGATCAGTAAAAAAGTAAGAAAAAAAATGTAAAAGAGTAAGAAATATGCTATTGGTGTAAGAACTGAAGGATTCCAAAGTTCATCAAAATGGAAGGTTTTTTTCCCTGGTATTAGAAAACTCTAGAGCAGCCTGATTCTGAAGAACTGTACACTAGAAGAAATTGTGTGGGTAAATCAGGATATTCCTAAATGCGCTGTTGTGGGACCTCAGAAGCTTTCAGAAGTTTTCTTCACAGAGGACAATATTACTTCAGTTCTAACCAGGGAAGAAAAAAGAGAAAAAAAGTTTGACACCCCACCCCTTGGTCAAAGCAAATAACGAGAATGTGGGAAATATAATCACCAGATCCAAGAACTAAAGTGTTGGAAGAAAAAAACAAAAAAGAAGAAAGGAAAGGGAAGGGAAGGGAAGGGAAGGGAAGGGAAGGGAAGGGAAGGGAAGGGAAGGAAAAGGAAAAGGAAAAGGAAAAGGAAAAGGAAAAGGAAAAGGAAAAGGAAAAGGAAAAGGAAAAGGAAAAGGAAAAGGAAAAGGAAAAGGAAAGGAAAGGAAAGGAAAGGAAAGGAAAGGAAAGGAAAGGAAAGGAAAAAAAGAAAAAAGAAAAGAAAGGAAAAGAAAAAAATTAAAACATAAAATGAACATAAATGTAATTAAAAAAAAGACATCAAACAAAAGCCTAAGCTATCACAGGTTTAAATCACAGGAAGTGTCAGTTCATCTTGAGGAAAAAAAAATAAAAAGATGCAAAAGGGAATTCTTCTGCATGTACACAGAAGACATGCTATCCGGAAATTTGTGTATTACTTAAAAGAATTACAGCTACCTGGAATCCCAGAAACCCACTCTCCCCATAAAACCTGGACAAATAAAAGGCTGAACAAAACATAAAAAACATCAGCAACTAAGCTGCTATCTGCTATCTTAGTCTCTACAATCAAGAGTCAAGAACTGTACAGCTAGGGCGCCTGGGTGGCTCAGATGGTTAAGCGTCTGCCTTCGGCTCAGGTCATGATCCCAGGGTCCTGGATCGAGTCCCGCATCGGGCTCCCTGCTAGGTGGGGAGCCTGCTTCTCCCTCTGCCTCTGCCTCTCTCTCTGACTCTCATGAATAAATAAATAAAACATTAAAAAAAAAAAAAGAACTGTACAGCTAAACAGGACAGACAGACAGGAAAGACACTGGAATGATGATTTGGGGAGGCAATAAAAAACCAAGAGAGAAAACACTTGCTTAAAAAATACACAGGAAAAAAAATTATCAATGCAAAATATCTAAAACAAATTGGATCCAAACTTGTATATGTGGGGTGTGTGTATATGCATAAAAGAGAAGGAGAAAAAACCCAAATGTACCTAAAGGTAAAAAAATATATATATGAAGAAAAATCCATTTGGAGGGAATAAAAAATAAATATCTTAAGAAACATGTGATGTTACTGTGAAAAACTCTTACAATCTCAAAAAGAAACATTAACTCTATGAGACAAAAAATAATCAAAAATGTATTGGTGAGACAATGACCCACCAATCTGCACACAAATGGAAAACATGGAGTTGTATGTAAGATCTTTAAGGTTTTTTGGATGATAAGATGACAAACTTTTTTTCATTTTCTTTTACATTATTTTGAACTCCCCAAACTTTCTTCAATTAATTAAGATTTTAATTAAACAAATATTGATTTGTACCTTCTGTAATCTGGGCACTGTGCTAGATGGACATTATGGATACGACAGTAAGCACACTAAATACAGCACCAGCCCCTCAGGCACTAATTGAATAGAAAGAGATATAGAGAACTAGAGAAGTATAATGCAGTGTGAATAAGTGTTATGACTATAGATAAATGTAAAATTAAATGTATATATTTATAATTTGTGTGTGTGTGTGTATATATATATATATATATATATATATATATATATATATGTATATATACAAAAAAAAAACAGCCCTTTGATGTTGGTCAGCAGGAAAGAACTCAGCAAAAAAAATAGTTTATGTAAAGAAATGGTCTATGATAAAGTGAGTGGGCATTTAAGTAATGGATGAAGCAAATATACATTTCTAAGTCTGCTGTATTAGGAGATGTAGGGCTTTGGAATAGGGAAGGAGGCTATTACCTGAAGGGCAGCATAGAATCCTAAGAGAACATTATATTGCATGGACTGTGTGAGAGCCATATTGATAGCAAGAATAGGGGAGGAGGGTTGAGAGAGAGACAAGACAGAGCCAGAGAGACAGAGACAGAACAGAGAGAGAGAAGAGAAGAGATAGAGGAAGGGGAAGGGAAGGAGAGAGGAAAGAAGATAGAGGTATCCCCATTAGCGTAAGAGCCCAGGGATGCTAGCTTTTCTTTTTTTTTTAAAGATTTATTTATTTATTTGAGAGAGCGAGAATGAGAGAGATAGAGAGTACATGAGAGGGGGGAGGGTTAGAGGGAGAAGCAGGCTCCTCGCCGAGCAGGGAGCCCGATGCGGGACTCGATCCCAGGACTCCAGGATCATGACCTGAGCCGAAGGCAGTCGCCCAACCAACTGAGCCACCCAGGCGCCCGGGATGCTAGCTTTTCTATACTCAACTGAATTTCCTTACTTCCTGGTGTCTATCTCACTGAAACACACTGTTTCTTGTCATAATTTCTCGGGTTAATTTTTATAGTCATTTTAATTCTTCAGCAAGCCCTCCTTAGTGATTTGTCATTTGGATCACAGAATGTCTCTACAGTCTTTACCTTGTTAAATTTAAATGTTAATGCCCCTCATTATGGTACAGCCTTTACCTGTGGCAATTACACCTGAACACAGGGGAACTATTTGGCTCTAGATGAAATAGCTAATCTCTTGTTTATAGTCACGTTGTAGGTATAAAATGAAAAAAATATTTTGAATCAGGTGTATGTTCTCAAATTACCTAATGGCAGGAAAAAAATAGAGAAAGAGAAAGAGAGAGAGTAAAGAGGGGAAATTAACATGTGGGTATTTTCAGTCTTTTTTTTTTTTTTAAACAAATATGGTCAGGAAAAAATGCTATTTGAAAATTAGTCGCAGATACTCCCAACCTCTTAGCAAGGATATTAGTTTAAGAAGTGAAAGGATTTTCTAATGAATTCCCAAAACTAAAATTCAAAGCTCCAAAAGGAATTCTTGTCCTTTATGATTGTGATTTCAGAATCAAATTCAAGAGTGTTCACTGTCTGGTGACTCCTGATGATAGGGCTTTAAGCCAGATTCTTGACAATACCAGTAAGTACACCTTCTTTCAATCACACACTTCTCACTCCTCTGGAGAGTAGGATATAAACACAAATTGGTTAAATCCAGTCTCCCTATTCTCTGAGAATGCCAAACTTAACCCATGATTATTGCTTACTTGCAACACTATCCCATGGGAGTGGAGTCATGGCATTGTATGTACATACTGCAGTTCAAGCAAGGCACCAGTAGTGGAGAGACAGAGAAATAGATCAGGGAGGCTCCCATTCTGCATTTATTATATGTTGATAATATTATATTTTCAAATAGAGATTTTTTTCTACAACTATATTTCACCTATTTATGCTTGATGATATCTTACGAATATGTCGAAGCTTTTTCACTGTGTATAAATTTTAAATAGGTATATTTTATGAAAAGAAGGACAAAAGGAGGAAGGAAGGAAGGGGGGAGGTAGGGGGAAGGAAAGGAGGAAGGAAGGAAGGAAGGAAGAAGGAAGGAAGGAAAACAAAACTTGCCTTACTGTACTACAAATTCTTGCGTTCAAAGACTGTTCATTATTTTTTTCTTTAAGTATAACCCTTAAAATATTACATATTCTAAAACTCTAGAATAATTTGTATTTTTGTGGTTAAAGAAACCAGTGTGAAGTCTTACAATAATTCATGAGGATTTAATAACTGAGATTCAAATGTCCAGGTTGTGTTTGGTCATTAAACAGGGTTTCACCTGTGGTTTGCAGGCTACTGTAAACCCAACCCTCAGGAAACAGTCCATATTTAAAACTCATTTGTGATCCTTAGGGACAGAATACACTGAACTGGTTTTGCTCCTGTATGAAAACTTTTCTTGCTTCTTCAATCATCTATACCATACGTTCCCATGTATGTGAACATAAAGGCATTCAATACATCTAATTCTCTGGAATCTGCTTCTGCAGTCATAAACCCAGAGAAATGAGCCAAAATCTTTCAAGGAAACTGTCTCTTGGCCTGAAAGGCCCTGATAGTGAACTCTTCTACCACTCACACTGAACTCGGCTTCATTTCTGTCCACCCTCCTCTGCAGGTAGCATCTCAAATCACACCTGCTTTACTCAGTTCCCACCCCTTTGTCTCAGCAAAACCTCTGAGCTTCCTGGTCCCTCTGCCTGAAGGGTGCCACATGCCTGGCTCCAGTTCATCCATCAGATCTCAGGTTATCCGTCAGCACAGCAAAGAAGCTGTCCTTGACCATGCAACAGAAATTAGTCCTCCCTTTTATTTGCTTCAGAGAACTCACCACAAGCAACAACTATTCTATTCACTTCCTTCTACTCTGTTTCCTTGTTTATTGTATATCTAAAATATAAGCTTGACCAATATCAATATGGTTATATTAACTACCTTATTTACCATTTAATTTCCATCCTATAGCACCATGTTTGGGGGAGAATGGTGCACAATAAATACTTTTGGAATGCTTGGATGAATGCTCCCACATGAATCAAACTGGACAAAGTGTCTGAGTATCTTCTGATAGGCCTAAACATTGATTATATCATTTAGCACTATTCTGTTAAGAGACAACTAATGGCCTGCAAAGACAGAAAAGAGGTAACTACCAAGTTTATAGTATTTGTTTGGTAAATTTATTTGGCAGATTTATGGAAAAATGTTAAAACTTGCTCTAGATTTCTCCACTATTGAAGAATAAATGAAGGGAAAGTACCAATGTTTCTCTACATGAGGTGATCTCAGTGCAACTGAAGAAAGTTCGAAGCTACTCAATGTTTGGCTAAATGAATTTATTAACATATATTGATACACTGGTCTTTATAAAGATGGACTGAATAAAATTAGAATGACTGAAGCTTTTGTTATAATTCTTCTGGATATATATTTGAATATATAGACAGTTACAATGTAACCCAAAGAAATAAATATTTCTGGAACAGTTCATTCCATCAGACTTCTTTATTACATATTTTATGTCAATTTTAACTGTTTTGTATGTTGCAGAAGTACCAAGATTTTCTCACTTAGTGATAAATTAGTTCCAATTAAGATTGTTTATTTATGAAATCTGTTTAATTGTAACTATGACAGGCATAATGGAGAGGAAGTCTGCAAATTAGTAGGATAGAAAAAGTTTCCTGTGGAAGAATGAAAGTGAGACATTGTTTGCTAGAAAAGGAATAAACAAGAGACAGCTAGTGAGAAAGAAAAAAAATTACAAATGTAAAAGAAAGCAAATAGGGCATCCTCTTCCAGGGAACATCAATGGTCTTCCAGAAAAATAAAGACTGACAGAAAGATAGATACATAGATAGAGACAGATAGAGATAGATGATAGATAGATAGATAGATGACAGATAATTGACTTTGTAACATGAGAGGAATGTTTTTAATTTAAATTTCAGTATTCTAACTGTGAAAATTGAAAATCATTTCACCTGGTGTTGGTACCCCAATTTTTGTTTTGAAATTTTACTTAACTGTGACATGCAAAAGTTTAGAAACCAGTTGATGCTAAAATAGATAGAACTAATACAAAAATGATAATGGAAGCAGAAGTATCAGGGATTTATACCATGAGAAGTTATCAGATAACATAGCATCAGAAGACTGCCCATCTATTTATTCACCTAAAGTTCTGTGGCAGACTATGGAGGCTGAGTTTGATTGCTTGAGAGGCATGTCGCCAAATTGGTTTGCCAACCATTAAATTAATGTTCGACTACAGTTAACCAGATTAATTCTACTCCAGCAGAGGATAAGTACTGTTTTCTATATATTCCAGGAATTTGGGGAACAGAAAAATGCCAAACCAGAAATACTCTGTAAACTAACAGCAAACAGATTTCAGATAAAATTGAAATAACATGGATAGAACACTGCTTAAAAAGTGATGTTTCAAAGTTATTCAAAAATTTTCACAAGGCTGATTTGTGGGTTTGTGACTTTTATAATAAAAATCATTAAATATTATTTATAATTCTGCTAATTGATATTCACAGATCAGTCAAAAGAGAAAATACAAAAATAATTTATAATGTGTTCTTGAAAACTTAAATTTTCATGTTCTTAATGGACACATAGTAGCCAGAGGGGCAGAGGGTGGAAGGATGGGCAAAATGGGTGAAGGGGAGTGGGAAATACAGGCTTTCAGTTGAGGATTGAATAATTCACAGGGATAAAAGGTACAGCATAGGGAATATAGTCAATGATAATGATGAACATAGTCAATGATGAACATAGCATGACATAGAGACTACTCAAGTCATTCTGTTGTACACCTGAAATTAATGGAACATTGTGTCAAATACAGTCAAATTTTTAAAAAAAGGATAGGTAAGCAAACAGAGATCTAAGCAAACTTCTTAGACATATAAACAAAGGAAAGAAAAAAGAGAAAGAAAGGCAGAAAGGAAAGAAACAAGAAAGGGAGGAAGGGACAGAGGAAGGAAAGAAGGAACTCAATGAGCATACGCTAGAACAACACTAATGAATTTTGGAATAAAGAATTATTTGTTAATTTTTTTTAAGTTTTTTTTTTAAAGATTTTATTTATTTATTTGACAGAGAGAGACACAGCAAGAGAGGGAACACAAGCAGGGGGAGTGGGAGAGGGAGAAGCAGGCTTCCTGTGGAGCAGGGAGCCCGATACGGGGCTCGATCCCAGGACCCTGGGATCATGACCTGAGCCGAAGGCAGACAACTGAGCCACCCAGGCACCCCAAGAATGATTTGTTTATATGGGTATAGGTATGTGTCTGCATCCGTTTGTGTGAATAATATATGCTTAATAAAACTTGACAATGTTTGATATCATGATTAAGAATGAATATTTCTCATTTTTATTTAAATAATGAGTTTAAATTTCATTAAAAATAAAAATGACATTTTATTATAAAACCATTTATAGTTGGGGCGCCTGGGTGGCTCAGTCGTTAAGCGTCTGCCTTCAGCTCAGGTCATGATCCCAGGGTCCTGGGATCGGGCCCCGCATCGGGCTCCCTACTCTGTGGGAGGCCTGCTTCTCCCTCTCCCACTCCCCCTGCTTGTGTTCCCTCTCTTGATGTCTCTCTCTCTGTCAAATAAATAAATTAAAATAAAATAAATTAATTAATTTAAAAAAAACATTTATAGTTTACACAGTAATAGAAACCATGTTGTCTTTTTATTTGGTACTGGCAGTTACGGAGCCATTGTTAATTTCTGAGCTAAGAAGTGATATAAGTAAATGGGTAGGTTCATAATAAATTTGCAAACTAGGCATTATCAGTCCTGCCATGATATTGAGAACAGGAGGTGATGGCCCAAGGACCTTTAAACTATTCTCCCCATGCATGTAGGGCCTCAAATTTAGAGTTGATGTCACATAACAATGAGTTTACTGTACCTGAGGTTATAAAAATAAAGTAGTAAGAGCAAACAGATAATTTTTAGGATAAATGATAAATCTCAAATGTGGGAAAAATATATAGAAGACAAGATTGGAATTTAGAAGAGAGACCAGGGAAGAAGATTTACATATGAGTTACATTGGAAGAAATGACTAGAAGCCATGTAAGTTGACAGGGCCCTAAGATGAAGAGCAGAAGAGAAGAACAGGGCAACAGTAGAATTCCAATGAGTGCATATGTTTAGCTTGCAAAAAGAAGAAGAGAGAAAACTGGACCGTGAAACAAGAAAATTAATAGAGCAAAGCTTCACAGAAGCCAAGACCATACTGTAAACACAATCACTTGCCTTTGACTAGTAGAAAACACATACTGGCCAGCTCAGTTCTGGCTTGTGGTCTTTTTGCTAACTTCAGTTATTCTCTTTAACTAGCCATTCAGAACAATAATCAAACTGAAATGGGCTATCAATGATTTATTCTCCAGTTTTTTGTGATAACCATTAATTGTTTCAGGTATTGGAGCCATCTTTCTGACTCCTTTGGGAAAAGGTGAGCCCCATGCAGTTTAAAGTGCTGTATCAACTAAGTAGTTATGACTTGTTTTCTATTTTGCATCTAAATTGATATATTGGTATAGATCAAAACTCCCAAGAGGAACAGATAGCAGCTAATGACTAGAGACCCAAGAAAGGGCAATATGCACTGAAAGAAATATGAGAAAATACAATTGGCCACCAGAATTGGGCAGTGCTTTGAGCCTCTGTAAGAGAGCTTTTCTTCACGGGGTGCCTTATAACCTACTACTCTTTCCCACCATCTGTCTTGGCACAGACAGCTGTAAGGACAGCTTTCCATCTAACTCCTTTTCTCCATGACCAGAAACTTGAAAGTTAAATTGGTTCCTTTTATTGTCTGCACCTTGAATGGAAGCCAAACTAGCCATTCACTGCAGGTGGTTATCAGTCAACACTTGCAATCATGGTCTGAACCAGTTTTCCAACAGAAATACATCACATTATTAAAGGCAATGCATAAAGTGTTTCTCAAAAGATTCAGGGATGCCAACAAACTCACATCTAAAAGGAACTCTAAAAAAGTTTCATATGATGGATGAATCTTCATAGTCCTAATTTTCAAAAGTTAGCTAGAATCACTTTAATGGTTCCTTTTTATTTCTCTCTCTCTTCAAGAAAAGCATTTACAAAAAGTGGGGCAGGGTTTTTGTTTTGTTTTTTGTTTTTGTTTTTTTCTGCACTTTCGTAACAAAAATGTCTGGGTACTTACTCCAGGGACAGACCCTGTTTTAGACATTGGACATACAGCGATGCATATGACAGATGTAGTCTCTATTCTCATGGAATTTACATTCTGGTGGTTAAGGAAAACAGAAATTACACAAATGTGTACAGATTAGAATAATGTTAAATACTATGAAGAAACTAAGACAGGTTATAGAGATACGGAGTGACTAAAGAGGTGGTTCAAGGGGTGATTTAGGTGAGTGAAGACCTATTTAAAGAACTAGCTTTTGAAATGAAATGTTAAAAATGGAAATAAGTCAGTTATCTAAATATCTGGGAGCATAATCATGATCATAGAAAAGCAACACAGATACAGAACAACAAAAACAAAGAGTCTGGCTAGGTAAGTAGGCAATAGAAGAATGGTAAAGGTGATGTTGGGGAAGAAGGCAACAGAAGAATTATTTAGAGCCTTATGGCCTATGTGAAGAAATTTGGATTTTACTCTGCAGACAAAGGAAAATCCTTGAAGTGTCCTCAACAAAGAAATGACACAAATCGATTGCCATATTGAACCTACCCAGTTTCTACATGGTGGATTCATTGCAGGAGAGCAGAGCCCCCACTTTCTTTCCCCACATAACTGCAAGGTATGATGGTGCCGCTCTTCCTGAAAAAAAGCAAGGAGTGACAAATACCTCCACGTTCAATAGGCCAAGGAGCTCCACCTAGGAAAAGCTTTCACTAAAAAGCAATCTATGATTTCCAGTAGGCTCCTGATGAGGTCTTTGTTAAGTGAAACATATTTTCTCAATTCTTACACCTGAACACATCTCCTCTCCCTATTATTTTAGCTAGAAGCAATAACAGTGTCCAAAGATGTGTGATTTTAGCAGGAGTAATAGTGCACACATTCTCAAGTAGAAGACCTTTTGGAATGATTTAGAAATTACAGCCACAGTTCTGCAGCAAAGAGGAATGGATATGGCAGCCCTCTGTAAACAATAATGCATCACACGAGTAAACATTATTACAGAAGTTGAACACCAAATATGCTTAAAGTAGGACAAGTACATGCCCTAAAGTGCTGCTTCTTATCACTTGGCCCATTGAGTCTCTATTTGTAAGCAAGTATCAGAAAAAGATATTTGGTGCTGCAGTGACAACAAATCTATCAGAGTTGGAAGCTTTGAACTCTCTGAATTATTTCCCAAAGTAAAAACCTCAAGCCACAGAGAGTCATACTCACCTTGGGCATTTCTGTGAGAATAAATATTACATAAAAGAACAATGGACATAATCAATACTGAGATTGCTATATTCTTTTCTAGTGACTTTCAGAAGACACTAATGATATGCAAAAAAAATGAATTTTCTCCTTGTTTATGTTTTTTACACTGAAATTTATTGAACAAACTCTTTGATGCAAATATTGAATCGGCCATTTGCTCTTTAGCATAGTAGTACAAGCTCATTTCACCAAAGGCAGAAAATTAAAACAACATGATAGAGTATGTCTGGAATGCCACGCTGATGTTAAGGTTACTACTAAGATAAAAATAACAGTTTCAATGACCATGGAAAAATAGAAAAGCATTTTTTCCATTTAAACTTATCAAACTGATAATACCAAAGCAGAGATACAAATTCCCCCATGGGCTATGATAAGCTGGTATGTAGAAAGCGTATAGATGATTTTTCAAGGTCATCAGGGCCTATAGACATACTGACTCCATAGTGCTGCAGGAACACAAATCCTGTGGAGGCCTCTCAGCTAGATGAACGTACTGCTCTGGGGTTTGGCTTGTTAGCTGAATACATAGATCAAAAAGCTGACATGTCTTTATGAAGTCAAAATTAGGCCCTATTTCTCATCCTGAGGATCAGTCAGACTCTATGATGACAAATATTCTAATAATTTCTAATTTCTAGTCTAGTTATATTCAAATAATCTAGGTACACCACATCCAAAAGTTTTCATTCTTCCAGTTTTGTCAAAGCTGGGTATGTCTTTGTTGTTACTCAAAACCAGAGCAGATCAAGCTTTGGAAAAGTAAAGAAATTAATTGTTCTATATGATACGTAGGTATTCTAGCTTTTTGCATTCCCTTTATGAAATTTAAATTAAAAATTCAAAGTGGGGTTGTTTTCCACATTGGAGTATACAAAATTATTAATTTACCTTGAAAGATAAAAGTTAAAAGGGAGTCTAGTCAAAGTATATAGGTCCAGAATATTAATAAAATGAGAGAAATATTATTTACTAACTTATAAAATAGATATAAGTTCAAGGCATTCCTGAAAATTTGAATAAAGTAGTTTTAAAGCAAAAGACAAGGTTTATTTTTATTTTCTTAGCCTATATGGGAAAAACATTTATAATCATTTAACCATAAGCACTAGGTGTTTGAATTTCTAAATATGCATGTATGTGTAAGAATGATAAGAAAATTTTCATTCTTGTTCTCTTACTTTCTGGCATATCCCCCAGTATAGGACATAGTTGGGCCTCCCCTCTCCATATGCTTCTTTCTAAGACATTTATCAATTTTGAGTTCCAAGTAACCATTAAACGCTGAGTGAATTTGATGTTACCAGCCATCACTACAAGCTTAATAGCCAAGATCAGGACTCGGTAGTTGCATTGTCTGGATAGAATCCTGGCTCTACCTCTTAGTTACTGTGTGGTCTTGGGCGAGTTCTTTAAACACTGTTTTGATTTCCTCTACTTTAAAATGGGAATATTAATATTACTCACTTTTGAGGACAGATAATGAGGATTAAGAGATATCATATATGTAAAATACTAGAATAGTGGCTGGTGCATA
Organism: Neomonachus schauinslandi; assembly: GCF_002201575.2. Classification (NCBI taxonomy): domain Eukaryota; kingdom Metazoa; phylum Chordata; class Mammalia; order Carnivora; family Phocidae; genus Neomonachus; species Neomonachus schauinslandi. Next base: position 19,752,261 of record NC_058404.1, read on the forward strand.
ACAGGGCCAGAACTTGTTTGGTGGTGGTGGTGGTGGTAGTCATGCCTTGATTTAATCAACACCTTCCTTTGCTCCTTCAGTCATTTTTTGTTAGAAGTGTTTCTTCCTATGCAAGGTTAATTTCTCCTCCTTCGCTCTGGACCCTGCCTCCTTCCTTCTTCTCAGTTATATCAGTCTATATTCCCTCTATGCCCTTTACTACATTCTCACACTCTCTCCATAAGACCCCTTCCATGATCATTGACATTTTTTCAGACCTCCCCCATTTTAACCAAAAATAAAATAATATAATCTCATTTGATTAGTTCTTCCTTTCTAGTGATGACTCTGGCTCTCCCCTCACCTTTGAGCACAAACTTATTAATCTGAATTCCCAACTTGTGCTGACTACAAGTTCTCACCTTTAACTATGAAGTCCTTACCTCACTGCACTGAACTTTTGCCCCAGTTGACCTCTTCAACTGACCTTGCAAAGGACAAATGACTTTTGTGTTGCTAAATCCCCTTAACCCATTTGATATTGTACAGTGCTGGATTTTTCAGGTTCACTTTATGTTATTCACTAATATCGTGCTGAAAATGCTCTCTTCTCATGACACCACTTCTGTGCTTTTCCTCCTCTACCTCCTGCCAATCCTTCTCACTATCTTTTGAGGTTTACCTGTCGTCCATTAATCCACTTAATGTTAATTTCCTCCCTAGGCTGTCTCCTCTTCTCTCTCTCTCTCTCTCTCCATATGTAGCTCCTAAGGTTTAAATACGTATATTCAGTAGCTTTCTAGACATCCTCACTTGGCAGTCTCACACACTATGAACTCAACATAATCCAAATTGAACTGCTCATTCTCCCCCATCAGATCAAACCTCAACAAATCTCCTTTCTCTTTAGTGCTCCCTACCTCAGTAAAAGGCATCGCCATCTCCCCTGTCACCTAAACTTAAATCCTGGGAAACATCAACACCTCCTAATACCAAAACAATTATCTAATCTTGACAGTTTCAATTCAATCCAAACTCTTCTCTGTCCCTGGTGCTAAATTAATCCAGGACTCCACTGTTTCTCTTCCAAAGTATGACCAAAATACCTCTTTCCTACTTCACGTTCTGTACCCTTGCAATAGATTTCTCACATTGCATCCAAAGTGACCTTCCATAACCACTACCCTAAAACTTTAATGACTTTCATGGCTTCTGACTGTTGAAATACCGCTAAGCGCCTTGAAATGGCTTACACAGACCTCTGCCACCCAAGTTCACCTTCTTCTTCACTCATCATTTGTTAAGGTCTTCCATGTGTTCTATTCCTCAATAATATTAGATTTCTTTATATCCTTCAAATCCTGCATGCCTCCAGGCCATTTCACCAGTACCTGCACGCTGTCATGTAGTCCTTCTCTCTCTGACTAGAGAAGGGACTTCCAAGTGTTGGTGAGATTAAGTGTGACTTCCTCAGAAGGCCTCCTCTGAGCCTTCTGAATTTTTTTCCCTTTTGTGTGTTCTGCAGTGTCCCTATTATTATATTTTGTTGTTAGATTGAGGGTCTTCTCTGTTGTACTATAAACTCCAATGTTGCTTATCTTGTAGGGACTGTGCCATTCTTACGTCCAGCACTCAAGTATAGCATGGAGAATTTAATCAATATCTGGAAAATCAACAGGTTAATGAAATAATTATTAATTAAATTTATTAAAGATGATGTCAATGGTTAAAGGTGAAGGATAAGAAGCCTGTTGGATTTCTTGTATATAGTGGTTAAAAATGGAGGATAGACTATGACCAAATCCTTCTACAAAACATTTACTAATGTCAATAAAAGTATTCCAATTTGGGAGTTCTGTTTCAGTGAAATAGTTCACTGCTTCCAACATAAGTAAGCAACGACTAAGGATAAAGCAGGAAGCTAGGCAAATTTGATTTAACATTTTTATGAATCACCTGGATCCCAATGGTAGAAAATGCCTTAAAAAGTAAGGCTGTGCTTGGGGCGCCAGGGTGGCTCAGTCCATTAAGCATCTGCCTTCAGCTCAGGTCATGATCCCAGGGTCCTGGGATTGAGCCCCACATCAGGCTCCCTGATCACGGGGAGCCTGCTTCTCCCTCTCCCTCTGCCTCTCCCTCTGCTTGTGTTTGTTGCACTCTCTCTCAAATACATAATAAATATATATATATATATATATATTTTTTTTTTTTTTTAAAGTAAGGCTGTGGAGAGCAGCAATCACTTTTTGGTCTGGTGACTTGCAAAATAAGTTATAATAAGGATATTTCATAATGCTCTTCATTAATTTAACTATTTGGTTTTTGGGTAGACCTTTAATAAATGCTTCTCTATGACTATAGATTCATCTGCAAGTATGTTTGACTTTTAGAAGTTGTTTATATAAACAAAGGAATTGTTTCTTACGGTAAGTCAGAGATATCTAGCATTAAATACTCTCTATTAACTTTGCAGTTCTTGATAAATGATTTCAAATCTCTGCAGCTCAATTTATTTATCTTGAGGAGAGGGTTATTTGTAGATTGAAATTGGGAATGCAAAGGAGGAAGCATGGAAACTGGTCCTCGGTGGGTCCTATTCATACATTTCACTCTTGGAACTGATGCTAATATAGAGATTCCCAATCCACCATTAATTCTACCTTTATGCCTACCACGGATATGTTTCTGGTTATGTCCTTTATTCATTTATTTTTTTATTTTAAAACATATTTATTTAGGACCAGGCACTGAATTCATTGCTGTGGATATAGGAGTGGACGAAGTGGAAATGATGTCTTCCCTTTCAGAACATTTGGTCTGGTGTATCACCCATCTGTAAATAATTTCTTTACACTCTGATCACTCTGCTATACTGAGAGCTTCTGCAGGACAGGTTCTATGCCTTAGTCAACGATATACTTCCAGGGCTTGGCACTTCATGGGTGCTCAGTGAAATGGCCAATCTAGGATACTGGATCATCTGGATAATTAGATTAAGAATATAAATTTGGTTCTTCCTTTAAAATTCAATTACAATTTTATTCCCACTACAAAGTCTTTTCTATATTCTCACCTTCTTAGCCCTGTGAAAATTAACGTCTCTCTCTTTTATGCCCTTAAGGTATCTTTTACTATACTTTACTAGGGTATATTCACATTGTTTTCTTATTAGGTCTTTATATATCTCTTCTTTCTGGTTGACTCAGTCTTTTCAGAATAAAATTTGCATCTTCTTCTCCAGAGCCTTTCAAATATTAAATTGATGATAAAGGAACACACAAATGAGTGACAAAGTGGCTGTCCTAGAAAAAAAAGTTTATGCCTTCAAGAGTGGCAAGGGAAAATCTCATCAGGACAGATATTATTCTATTCTATTCTATTCTATTCTATTCTATTCTAATTTTTTAAAGATTTTATTTATTTGGGAGAGAAAGAGAGCACAAGTCGGGGGCAGGGAGAGGGAGAAGCAGACTCCTTGCTGAGCAGGGATTCTGACTCCAACTCCAGATCATCCCAGGACCCCGAGATCAGGACCTGAGTCGAAGGCAGATGCTTAATGGACTGAGCCACCCAGGCACCCCTGGACAAGTATTTTAAAAAGTGTGGATTCACTGTAAATATCATTTCATGTGTTCAGGGGATTAAAAGACATGGGTAAAATCAGCTATTTTCATAGATAAACATTGTAATTTGTATCCCACAAAATGTTCTGATGCTTAGCAGTTTAAGAAATGTAAGAATAAAGCACTGTGGAAATGAATTAGGTAAACCAGTAACAGACCTTGTTATGGCTGTGTTTCAACTTTCTTCATACTTTTTTAGCTATTAAAACCTACCACTGTCATGCCACCTTCATATTACTTAGAAGCAAACATTTAGCCTTTATCATTGTTTATGAATATAAGGTGTTACTAGCAAGCCCAAGGAACATCATTTGTTGAGTACTTATTGAAACTTTGAAGTCCTAAGCCAGAGGCTGTGAAAGAGGTTAAAAGATCAATGAGACATTATTAACCATGTCTTGGCCTTAGAGCATAACTAAGATATATATTCAAAGAATTATTAAAGCACATAGAAAGTGTTGGCTGCCACTCTAGAGTTTAAAGGTAAAGGTAAAAGATAGGACTTTGTATAGGAAAATCTAATTTGGATACAGCACAGATGTCTGAGGGAAAAAATGGCGATCCAAACTTCAAAGTAAAAATACATTTTAAAATTTTCAGTTCACTTTTTGTTCAGTTAAAACCATCCCAGAATTACTCTTCAGAACACATAAAATGATCCATCTCGGGGTGCCTGGGTGGCTCAGTCGTTAGCGTCTGCCTTCGGCTCAGGTCATGATCCCGGAGTCCTGGGATCGAGCCCCATCAGGCTCCCGGCTCTGCGGGAAGCCTGCTTCTCCCTCTCCCACTCCCCCTACTTGTGTTCCTCTCTCGCTGTGTCTCTCTGTGAAATAAATAAATAAAATCTTTAAAAAAAAATAAAATGATCCATCTCTTCATTTTTCTCTTTAAACAATTAACATATTCTTATTTTTCAATATTTTCAAATTTACTGTTGTTTTATTTTCTATGTCCTAAAACTTCACTACTAATAAAAGTTTATTCTGCCACCATGAGAGATGATGGACTCTGAAAAACAAACTGAGGGTTCTAGAGGGGAGGGGGGTGGGAGGATGGGTTAGCCTGGTGATGGGTATTGAGGAGGGCACATTCTGCATGGAGCACCGGGTGTTATGCACAAACAATGAATCATGGAACACTACATCTAAAACTAATGATGTAATGTATGGGGATTAACATAAGAATAAAAAAAAGTTTATTCTGCCAATTAGAATATCTTAACTCATACTCAAATACCACATTGCTTATGTTTATGTTTTTCACATTTGCCAGATAGCATTTTAGCTATCTGCCTTTTATTCAAATTCTCTCCATACACGTGTGTTTCCTCCACTAGTTGCTGAGCTCTTGGTGTCTAAAACTATGTTTTTCAATTTTGAAATTTATGTAACACTTGTACATAGTATACACATAATAAATATTTATGAATTGAAATGTTAAAATACATTAGTGAAAATTCAAAGGTGAAAAAATGCATTCAAACTTATGTAGTAAAACCCATTTGTAAGTTGGAGGTTTCTTGATTACCAGAAGTACAAAATATAGCTTTCAGTCCAAGTTGTAGGCAGTGCCAGAAATGAAAAATCCTCCTAATATTCACTTAAATAATTTTTATATGGAGAGAATAAACACTTTTTTAAAATATCCTCTAAACAAATCCCAAACTCAAAATGTTGGTGCCTCTTTTATAAATATTGGCTTCAGAGGCGCCTGGGTGGCTCAGTCGGTTAAGCATCTGCCTTCTGCTCAGGTCATGATCCCAGGGTCCTAGGATCGAGCCCCACATCAAGCAGGGAGCCTGCTTCCCCCTCTTCCCTCTGCCTGCCGCTTCCCCTGTTTGTGCTGTCTCTCTCTCTCTCACTATCTCTCTCTCTCTGTGTCAAATAAATAAAGTCTTAAAAAAAAAGATTAAATAAATAAATAAATAAATAAATGTTGGCTCCAGATCAATGAATGTCTTATTGAGCACTTCACTGTTGTATGTACCAGGTACTGAGGTAGACCCTAGGGAGCACCTAACCTCATAATAGGTGAGGAGACCATATTTTGACTGTATTCATGTGTTAGCTATTATTTCCACAAGGGCATTTGGCCCTTGGAGCTGGGGAACAAACAGAAGCTGACCGACATTTTTTGCCTCAGAATAATTTAGTACCTAAATTTCTATGCCATTCCACTACTACATATCTCTTCCCTTCCCTTGAAATTACTTCTCTAAAATGATTCATGAAGACTTGATAAATACTCTAGCAAGCTTACAAAAATAAATTATATGAGGGCATTTGAAGGTTGCTGTTTGAAAAGTGATTTATCACTTTTACTTACGCTCATGTAATTCATATCTAGTATTGCAACTATCCAGATATGATTTTCTTGTTCTGGACTTCTGTGGCTATTTAACATAAATAAATAGGTGAGTTCGTTTCTTCTGATATTTCTATGTTCTTATTATTTCCACCAATCATTTTTTGTACTTCTCCCACCAAAAGAAACACTTGACAATATCTGAAATTACTATATGGAGCAGTATTAAGAGAGGTATATGAAACTCAATTCCTGTTCTTGGTGAAAGGCATCTTCAGGCCTTTGTCAAAATAGTTACCATGGCTTCATGGCTACCACACAGTGTATTTTAGATTCACCCCACACTCCTGATTCAGCCAAAACCACTATGTGTTCTGCCAGATACTTAAAGACATATAATACAATGTGGGGTCTCATAGTTTCCACCTGGCATTACAGATCAGTTTTCTTTTTTTTAAATTTTATTATGTTATTACAGATCAGTTTTCAATCAGACATGCCCGAATACGTTAGATGAGCAAAGTTGACCTGCTTAATATGATCAGCCTGTGGGCTTCATTTGAAGTAGGGCAGAAACATAAAAGTTTAACACTGTCTTTTGCCTTCATCATCTGGATAAACATAATGGCATAAATGAACCACTTGTTCACTCAGGAATCTAACATTACTGCGCTTTTGGTTTTAAGTCCCCCTCTGAAAAGGACATTAAATGACACCTCCTGCTTCTTCCCTATCATTTTCCCCAGTCTTTATGACCGTTCTCAGCAGAAGTAAAACGTATGCCCTTTTAAACTCCCCCTTGTTTCCTTCCTCAGCAGATACTCTACAAGTCTTGGTTATTTCATATTTCTTCAGTGCCCTTACTGACTCTTGCTGTTTTCACATAGTGCCTTTTATCCCTCCCACGCCCAGAGAATGGTGACTCCCCTTCTCCTCATGCATTTATGCTAACATGATGAGCACCTGCTCTAAGTCAGGAATTGTAGTAGGCACTGGGACAGATTGGTAAAGAAGGCTACACAGTTCTATCCCATGGAGTTTTCTCTTGAGTTGTATACTCCAGATTAGCTGTGCAAACAGCCTCTGGGAAAGGGTTTTAGCAAAAGGGGGTTACCATCTGGGACTAGAGAAATTCAGTAAAGTTTCTAATAAAAAGTAAGATTTGATCCCAAAGACTTCAAGGAGTAGTTTTCACATTTTGAGTGTATTTCAGGTAGGGCTAATCAAAAATACAGATTCCTGGGATCTGTCCTCAGGGATGCTGAATCATAAAAGGTGACAGGAAGCTTATAAATGTGCCATTTTTACCAGCTGCCCGAGTGATTTTGAGGCATAAATTTATGGACCAGACTGAGAGCACCACTGCCCTACCAGTGAGCCTAAAATAAAAGGATGAAAAGGAGTAGACAACTCTTAAAACTAGCAGGCTAAGTGTGGGGTGACCGGCAAGAATAAGGATGAGAAAGCAAACAAGGTGGAATTTCCATACAAAGAAGGATAGTTGGTAGAACAGAGCCTGATGCTTCTTTCACCAGTTTGAATTTGTTTCTTTTGCTCCAGTGTAGACATACTTCTGAAAGTTCAGGAAGTCATCCAGCAACTTATTTTGAGAACCTACTCTACACCAGCTTTTTGCCACCTACAGAACAACACAGCATCCCTGCCCTCAAGGATTCAGTCTAGGGAGAAATGCTGGGGAATAAAGAACTATCAAAGATCTATGAAAACTGCTATAACAGAGATGGGGGTAGATTTACCATGAAGCCGAGGTATCAAGGCCTCTTACTTTCATGGTCCCTTCCAAGGACCTGCACCCGATTTGTATTCTTTATCTTAAAGTGAGGTTGCAACATTCTAGAAGCTTCTGATTCGTGAAACCCAGATCCATCCCTGAAGAGTGATGTTTTTGAAATAGATGTAAGGGTAATAGGGGTGATAGATATACCTTTCTAGGAAATCAGAAAAGAATCAAAGTATCAATGGTTGAGCGGGTAACAAACTAGAATTTGTTTGGAGAGAAAAATATCTGGAATAATAGTGAAAATATTGGTGGGGTGAATAACATGTGATGACTTCAGTAACAAGGAGTGAGTTCTTGTGCCTAGAATATATGTATACCTCCCAAAAATGAATAAATAAATAACTTTTTCAAGGAGATGCTGCCTATGTAATTGAGGGACAAATGGTAAAGAGCCCTATGTATCAAGCTGGGAGCTTGGGCTTGATTATACATATCAGGAGTATTTTTAAAATATCACCTGAGACTCCTTTAATACTACCAAGTACTACCAAGGCCTAGGCCACACCATCAGACAATCTGTTTTAATAGGTGTGGGGTGGAGCTTGAGAAGCAGGGTGTGTATGTGTGTGTGTGTGTATTTATATACATTTTTTTAAGTCGGCTCCACACTGGGTGGAGCCTACTAACAGGGGGCTTGAACTCATGACCCTAAGATCAAGACCTGAGCCGAGATCAAGAGTCAGATGCTTAACCCACTGAACCACCCAGGTGCCCCAAGAAGCAGTATATTTTGTATTAAATTCTACTACAGAGAAGAGCATGAGAGCATGAGAAAGAATAATGGGAAGAAGAGGGACAGCTTAGGGGAATTCTGTCTAAGGAAATGGCTCTAAAACAAGAGGGGATGGAAGTGCAGGCAGAAGCCAGGCACACAGTGACCAGAAGAGTGCTTCAGGCAAAAGAAGAGAATTTGTAGTTGAGGACAGAAGGGGCCAGGAAGTGAAAGCAGACCACTGTGGTGGAGGGTAACAATCAAGGAGGAAAGTGTGCCAGGCCACTTGGAGGAGGAAGAAGTAACCTGATTATTCAGAGTCTTGTGGGCCGTGAGTTTATATTTTATTCTAAATGTGAAAGAAATTTACTGAGTGGTACTGATTGGGAAAAACGACATGGTCCAACTTTTACTTGCAAAAATGTCACTTTGGCTTTGGTGTGAAGAATGGATTAGAATGAATAAGGGATAAGTAAAATCTTAAAAAAAAAAATAGAATGAATAAGGGAAGAATTGGGTCAGCTTCTATAGAGACCATTATAGAAATGGCTCAGACCAGGGTGGTAACAAGGCAGATGGGGTAGATTTAATCATGTGTACTTGTATAGTATTTTCTCCCCCGGTTGGTGAGTGATGACAACATCTTGTCTACCACAATATGCCTTCTATCCCAGCTTAGAAAATGCCTGGCACCCAGTAAATATTCAATGGTTTTTACTGACTGACTTGAATATATTAATTATGGAAGCAGGGAGAACAAAGAAGTTTTTCTAAAGGAGTTTATAGAGAAAGGGATTCTACAGATTATAGAGTGAAATCAGTCAGCATTAATGACTGAATATGGGAGGAAGTAAAGAAGAGAGTTCCATAGTAGGCAGCTACGGTATAGGGTCATGTCAGTCAGCAATAGAGGGAAAAAGGAAAAAGGAATGTTTTACAAGAAATGAGAAAGAATGAGATGAATCAAAGATGTAATTAGATTGAAGGGTTGGCTAGGAGCTGTTGGGAAACAATCAGGAAAATAGCGATCTTTTCAGAACAACCTGGACAGGAGATAACACGTTTAATATTTACATGCACAAACGTGATTATAGTTAGATGTATGATATAATATGTTCTAATAGGGGCGCCTGGGTGGCTCAGTCATTAAGCGTCTGCCTTCGGCTCACGTCATGATCCCAGGGTCCTGGGATGGAGCCCCGCATCAGGCTCCCTGCTCCTCGGGAGGCCTGCTTCTCCCTCTCCCACTCCCCCTGCTTGTGTTCCCTATCTGGCTGTCTTTCTCTCTGTCAGATAAATAAAACCTTTAAAAATAATAATAATAATATGTTCTAATAAACAGATATGAACTTATTTCCTTTTTAAATATGCATGCCCACATTTTACAGGCTATTAAGCTACTTTTCTCACATTCTAAAAAATCTCACAGGCACCTCACATACCTGTAACTATTATAGTCAATGACATGCAAAGAGATACTAAAAACACATTCAAAAACAAGTTTTAAAAAAATTAAAATAAGTTCATAGATTTATTTAAAAAAAAAATCTAACCATGGTCTACTAATATCCCACATACGGTATACAACAATCTTGTTACTTTACATCTTGGTAGAATATTGTATCAAAAATGTGCTGACTATATGATGGGTACCACTAACTGCTTGACATAAACTATCACATTCAATCTTTACAAAACCCCTTCTGGCAGATATTATTATTATTCTGGCTTACTGATTTAGTTTTAAACTAAAACTAAGATAGTTCAAATCATTTGCCTAAAACTGCAGAGTTACTACTTTAACCCAGGTACTCCAACCAGTATTCCTCTTCTTAATTGCTACTTTTAACTCTAATTGCTACCTGTAATTCTAATCTGTTCCAACGTTGCATTACTGATAACATCAGTAATCTCCAAATCTGAAGGTTGAAGAGAAGACCAGTAGTCCATAGAAAATAGAGTAAATTGATTAAAAATTAGAAACATTAATCCTAAAAATCAAATAAGGTAGAAAGGATTGAGAACAAATAGATATCATTTTTATGTCACAACAAACCTGCTCAGGATTCATTATAGATTAAGCATGAACTCATGGAGGTTTCAAAAAGAGGATATGTTCACATTTTATTTGGGGTATATATAGAATTAATTTAAGAAAAATGGTGAATAATATTTTATGTCAACAAGGAGTAAATAAGCAAGTGGACCTAGTTTCATGAAGAGAAATTTAGTATAGATGAAAGAATCACTTTCAAAAAATAAAGGGAATGACTATGATCTCTGGCTACTAGAGAGGATTGTTATCTTTATGAAGGACAATTAGAAAATTTAAAATAGATATGCCTGGTTAAGTTATCATGTCCAATTTTGGGGCAGAGAAATAAACTGAATGACCTAGCTCTCCTAGGTCTCCAGACTCATCTAAATAACAACAACAGCAATTAAACATTCACTTTAATCACCATGTGAGGTAAAATTAAAAGGAAAAATAAATGTAAGCTAACTTTATTCTTACATCCTTAATTTCAAGCTACTTAAAGCAAAATGCTCTATCCTTCACTATCCAATTCTTGATTGGTTTCATTCTGCATTCAGTATGGCAGCAAATTCTCAAAACTTACTCACTCATATATATGAAATGACATTATATATATATATGACTATATGACTATATGTTGACAGAAAGGAGATAGACTAAAATCAAAGGCCTATGTACTCACTCTATTATATCATCTAGCATACTTGCATCTGTCTCCTTCCTTCTGTCATCTGTTGATGGATGAAAAGCTGCAGCACAGACAATATAGTCTATAACAAAATCTAAAATTGTAGTTGGGCACCAAAAATTCAAATTGCCATCTGAACTGACCATACTATGATTATATGCCATTAAATGGGTGTATCTGTTAAGGATATTTTCCACTGAAAGTGACAGAAACCCCAAATCTGATTCTCTTAAACAGTAGGGAAGTACATGATCTGTCCTAACAAGAAGTTAAATGTGGGCCAAGATCCAGGCCTGAATGATTCAAGAGCTCATTGTTGGCATCAAAGACACAATTGCTGGCACTGTGCTCTGCCATCTTCAGAGGATTTGCCCTCTACCTCAACCCCTCATAGCTACAGGATTGCAGTAGAATGCTATGTATCATCTGGCATTGTCAACAGGAAGAAGAGAGGAATTGTCTCTTTTTCAAGAAGGAAGAAACTATTCATAGAAGTTCTATGATAAAATTCTTCATGTTTTATTGGCCAGAATTAGGTCATAATGTCATCCCTTAAAAAGTCGTTGGCAAAGAGGATGGGATTACTTATACCATTTATGGTAGAACAACTACTTGGAAGTCAGCTTTACTGGCTGATTTAATAAGTATCTCTCTGTAATGAAGAATAAGTTTCTATTTATTAAAAAGCTATTGAATAATTAAGGAATTAGGACACTATAAATAATTTGGAAAATGATCATGAGAAAGCATCCAACACTATCTCAACTTTCACAGGCATATATACAGTATTTAATAACACAAAATGACACTGTATATCATCATCTTTAGCAAACGAAATTTAGAAAATAACTTCTTATAGCTGATGCTGACATCCAAAATGTAGATTAAGCTTAAATTGTTCTTATACTGTATTTATCTGAGAAAAAAAGTAAATTAGCTAAAATTAAACATATTATCATTTTGCATAGACTTTGGTAATTTCAAGTGATAACTCATGAGCATATCATTAAATTAAATTAAAATAAAATTGAATATAATGGCATTTTTAACATCTTGTTGGATGTCTGAATATTTACTGCTATGGATCATTTGTGTATATTGTTTCATTACGGCCACAAAATAATTATGTGTTAATAGGAAGAAAAAGGAATGCTATTGCCTGTCACTACAACAAAATTATACTTCTGGTTGCCATAATAATTCATATTGTGACTTTTTAAAAAAAACCTCTAGCCAAAGGTTGTCCTGAGAAGACTTTCAACACTTATTATTAAGACACAGGATGCTCAAGAATGGCTTAGATTTATAGGATGTTGCTTTTTAATAAATTTCTTCTTAAACCAAGTTGCTGGATTTTTATATTCCAAATATTTATAAAATTTTAATACATTTTTAAAGAATAAAATGTTAGAACATTTTCATTCTCTCTTTTTTTTAAGATTTTATTTATTTATTTGTTAGAGAGAGCGAGAAAGGAGACAGAGCACAAGCAGGGGGAGCCGAGGGGGGAGCAGGCTCCCTGCTGAGCAAGAAGCCCAGTGCAGGACTCAACCCAAGGATCCTGGGAACATGATCTGAGCCTGAACCGAAGGCAGAGGCTTAACTAACTGAGCCACCCAGGCGCCCCCATTTTCATTCTTTTATTTTGCAATACTTCTTTACAGACCTTACTTGACTATTCCTTGATTATAGAATCTGATAAGCCTGGACTGAAGAATTCCAACAAAAGTTAGCTGCTTGAAAGTCAGTAAAGATTTGACTCCTATAAGTCATGTTTTTCTTACATGGGAAATGGGGTACAGGATGTTTGTGATAATTAAAAACAACATATATGCTTACCACGTAGTAGCTTAATAAGTCATAGTTATAGTTATTGTCCTATGTTGTATTTACATTGCTTTACAGAATGGCTGGCACAGCTTAAACATTCAACAAGTACTTATGAAATGAATAAATACATACTTCCATTGCTCACCACACCAAATATTATGTATGAGAGAGGGCGGCAGGGAGACGGGATGGAGAGAGAGATTACTAGCCAGATGGAGTGCTCACCTACCAATGAAATAACAATTTATAAAATATGTCCTCAATCTGACCTCTCCCTTGTCAGCAAAATTTATGAACCCAGCAATTCTGTTGTCAGGTGACAGACTTAGATCATTGAAAGGAAAACAAAACATTGCTTCAAATAAAATGAGAGCATTTCTTACAAATATTTAGATGATAATATTAAAATATTCTGTATTTTTTGTTTCATAATTTCGCTTAAGTGGATAGTTAGATATCAAAGTTTCCTCCACTTTGGGAAATTATACATATTTAAATAATCTTTTATGTAATTGTTTCAATTTACTAGGGCTTTAAATCTAAGTAATAGAAATCTAAATAGCATAAGATATTTTATATTTTCATGTTTTACTCTTTTCTGGTGGTTCATTAAGTCAATAACATCTAATTCCCCAAATTGTGGAAGGTGCCGGAGAAGAGAAAGAGAGGGATTTGTAGAAGTTTTAGAATCTTTTTAGGAGATAACTTTTAAATGTGAATTACTTAAGCAAACTTCAAGATGTCCTAACATTATAAACCAAACTGTATACCACAGAGGCTTAGATAATGGGACAAATAAATTGTTAGTTTTTATAATGAAAGCAATATGAGGTAATCTTATTAAGGTAGAGAAGAAAGACTAGATTTTAAGTGGTGGGAAACATAAGGGAAGAGCAAAGGAGAAAAGGTGAGCATATCATGGAGGGAACAGAGTGTAACAGACCTGAGAACAGAATTGTTTCAATGAGTTGGGGATGGAAGTGGGATAAGAACATCAAGAACCCGGGATGCCAGGCGACATTATTTAATTTGATGTTAAAGAAGTGTAGGTCTGAGGATGTACAAGAGGCGTGATGAAAGCATCCATAGACTAGTGATATGTTGGGTGACCTGACCAATGCAGAGCTGGGAATGACCCTGCTTGGGTATGACTGGCAATGGCTGAACTGCCTACATAAGATGGATAAAATGATCCTAAGCACAGCACTGGGAAGTTACAATGAGATTATGGTGTTTATTTGTACACCTGGTTTGCACTGTAGTCAGGTTCTATTTATTTTCTCTTCAGTGACCTCTTTGGCAAGTTCTGTGCATTAGGAATAAAGCAATCAGAGCATAAATTTAGTCACTGATGCTCATTGCAGCTTATGAACACATCAGTGGGCACAATGTAGTATTTTCATGGCCATCTCATAATGAAAACTAAACTGACCAAACTTTTTCTGAAGGACATATTAGAAAAGGCTATGCTGTAACTTGCCAGCTCAGTTCCAGGGAAAAGTACTGAGTGCAATTTTATGTGAAGACAGAATGTCTATGGAGGGTTTCAATATCATGGTGGTAGGGATACATTCTAAATTATGGATGATGATTAATAGCCCTACAAGCCCCTCTATCGATTCTAGAGTTGGCTTTTTGCCTTTGATGTTCAATACAGTCATGCTAATTTTGTCTCTAAAAATAGTCTGCTGTTCTGTTGTTAATGTTTTCAATTTTAGCAGTTGTTTTTTGTTGACTTTAATTTAATCTAATTTAATTTTTGTATATATAAAATCATTCACATGACTCAAAAGTCAAAACCAATGTTTATAAGCATATTCAGAAATCTTGAGTCTATTCCAAATTCATCTACTTTGTTCCTATCCATCATTTTCATTGGTTCCTTGTTTATCATATCCAGGTAGTGTAGTGTTGGCATGCATTCTTCTCTCTTTTTTAATGCAATATATGCAATATTCCACAACCCCTGCTTTGATCACTTATAAATATATTCTGGCAATCATGCTACTCCAATAGAAACCTTTTTCATTGAGAGAGAGAGAGAGTTTATATTTGATAATACTCCATTTGGTGGTGTACCCTAGATAGATGAACATTAATTTTATTTTTGAATCTTGTTTTTAGAAACAATGTCACACTAATAAAATTTGTGCATGCTTTTTCATATTTTTGGAGGTGAACCTTCCAGCTATATTTATGCAAAGGGGATTGCTGGGTAAGGAGTGATCAGAATGACTAGTTTCTTAGATATTACTAAGGGATCCCCCTGCTTTATCAATTTGCATCCCCACCAGCCTGTACCAGACAGCCTGATTCTCTGCACCTTGCCAACAGTGTGTTTTCAAAGATTTCAATTTTTGCCAACCTAGTATGTGAGAAATAGTACTCACTTCTAAAAGTTTTCTAACTATAGAAAATTAACAAGCATTACTGAAGGAATAATCACTTGCTCTACATTTTATAGTTCTGGAAATGCTCAATTATTTAGAAATCGCTCTTTAGTGTCCTCAATTTGCAGAACAACTTTTAAAACGTCAGTAACAGGCATCACGGTGTCGGTTCATTTGCCAGCCAGGGAGAGAGTCGAATCTTTCTTTGTGCTCTCCAAAGGGAAAATGTATAAAACAAACTTTACATGTCATTTGGAGCTTGAAGAGCAGTCGGTTGTGTCTCCTCTAACATTGCACAAAATACGGTAGCATATGCTGCATAATGGTCCTATTGTTCCAACTGAAGCATATAAGTGCTTCTTTCATTTTCATAAATAAGATGATTTTGATTCTCTTCTTAATGAATTGTCAATCTCCTAAGATCTGACACTGAGTACGCCATCCATTATAATTAACCAAGGAACAAAAAAATAATAGTATTTTTCCTTCTTGCGGAATGATGGGATTCCATCTAGATTTTCTGATTAATTTGGTATTTTATTCTGTCATTATAATTCAATTTATGTGGTTTTTCAGTACATTCCTTGAAGGCACTTTTATCATCCATGAAAATCCCAAATAAAAAGGAAAAATACTTCGATGTTCATTTTTCCCCACAAGGGATACTTGTGCTACTCCACTGCAAGTCACTATTTAGAACATTTTCAATGCTGCTAAACTGTCAGAAAGCAAGTTTCTATTTTTTCTTACCACTATTTTTTATTACTCACAAAATAAATGAAAATTAATTCAAATTACTTTTTACTATCATTAATATTATTTATTCAATTATCCAAACAAAATTAAGGTAGTTTTGTTATTTTATGTCATGCTAGAAAATAAATTATTGTCAATAAAATTCTTGTAAGGGTCTATTATATTCTAGACTGTATTTAAAGCAATAGTACTTGGGTGTAAGATTATTCTATTTCTTAGTTGTGCAACTTCATTTGCATTATTTTTATACCTTGTTTCTAAAGAGAATCAGGACTATATAAAAATGTACCTCATGGCCATCATTAATTTTTTAATGGAGAAATCATACTAATAGTAATAAATGCTTCATACTATAGTAATAACTTCACTTACTTGCCAAACATCCTCTCTAACTTATAAATAAGGTAGATTCCACAGATGCTTTAGCTCATAGATATACCCAATCTATTTGGATTATAATGTAACTAAACTCTTGCATTTCAGTCTAGAAGGAAAAGATATCTTAAAAAAAAAAAGTTTTAAAATAGGCGTGTTGTTATTTAATAGGTTAAAAGTTCTTAATGGGTAATAGGTTACTTATATGTTATTTTCTAGGTAATAGGTACAGACCAATTATTTGTAATAGGTAAAATGGGGAGAGAAAGACTGTATGGGTCACGCCAAAAAGCTGGTTATACATACGTCTGTATTTTCCAAATCTAGAAAGGGTCCCGATAATAAAATAGCCAGGTTTAGCTTGGCACAGTCATGCCCTTTCCACATCTCTACCCTCCCAGCTGGGTGTTTTTATGCGGCACTTAGCCTAGCTCTCAGACACATGGAGAACCTAAAGCTCCTTCTGCCTCCTTCCACCACTTAAAAATTTTACGAGAGGTTCTGTACTCTGTGCACTAGTTTTCCTTCTAAACCTACTGAGTTCCCTAAGCCATGTCCACATTCATAATTCCAATTCTCTGCAGGGCAACAAATAAATACTGTTTTTAAAATGCAAGTCCAGGGGCGCCTGGGTGGCTCAGTTGTTAAGTGTATGCCTTCGGCTCAGCCCATGGTCCCAGGGTCCTGGGATCGAGCCCCGCAACAGGCTCCTTGCTCTGCGGGAAGCCTGCTCTCCCTCTCCTGTTCCCCCTGCTTGTGTTCCTCCTCTCACTGTATCTCTCTCTGTCAAATAAATAAAATCTTAAAAAAAAAAAATTTTTAAATGCAAGTCCAACATAAGATGAATGAATGAATGAATGAATGAATGAATGAATATAAAATGCAGATCCAAAACAATCTCTCCACTTCCTTTTCTAGAGCCTTCACACTTTAGGTTCTCTTCATCGTTCAGCTCCAGAGCCTATCCTACACTTTCTATCACGTAATTCTGGAGACACAGCAGACAACTTTTCTTTCTTAGAATACAGTAGGCACTTTGGCGCCTTCTTGTTTTTATTTCAATTTCTTCTGCTTAAAATTCCCCCTTCCACTTTTCTGTCCCACATTCCATGCAATTCGTTCCAATCAAAGAACTGAAAATTAGGAGTGTTGTGCCTTCCCCACGCTCACTAATCTGCCAGGTAGATGCAGAGATTGATAAGGCCCCATGAAACAGCAAAGCTACCATAAAGAAGGAACTCAGGTTCCAGGATAACTGCCCACCCCTAGGAATACCCACATTGGACTATTACGTGTGCAATAAAAAAGCATCTATTAGTAAACCATTGGCATTTTGGAGTTGATTTGTTATAACAATTTTAAACCCTAAATATTAAAGATCCTAAGCAAAAAGGAACATTCTAGAATTTAAACTGGGAAACTTCTTTCTAATATTCTGTTTCCATTAATTCAGGAAAAAGTATTTATTTACTTATTTACTTTTTAACATTAAGTTTTTTATTTTAATTCTAGTATAATTAACATACAGTGCTATATTAGTTTCAGGTGTACAATATAATGATTCAACAATTCTATACATCACTGAGTGTTAATAATAAGCGTACTATTAACCCCCTTCACCTATTTCACCCATCCCCCCACCCACCTCCCCTCTGGGAACCATCAGTTTGTTCTCCATAACCAAGAGTCTGTTTCTTGGTTTGTCTTTATTTTTTAGGAAAAAATATTTATTAAACACCAATTTTGATTACAACACCATGCAAAATTCTCTTGTGAATTTGATTATGATGAAAATCAAAGCATGGTTTTTACTTTTAATAAAATTAAAATTTAATATTATCATAATAGTTTTTACTAAGCTATAAAGAGATCTTCCTTGGTTTTTTAAAATTTTAATTTTTTTTTTTATTTATTCATTTGAGAGAGAAAGAGCACAAGCGGGGGGAGGAGGGGTAGAGAGGGAGAAGGAGAAGCAGAAGCAGTCTCCCCGCTGAGCAGGGCACCCAATGTGGGGCTCGATCCCAGGACCCCGGGATCATGATCTGAGCTGAAGTCAGCCACTTAACTGGCTGAGCCACCCAGGCACCCCAAGATCTTCCTCGTTAACACTGTCTTGGAAAACATGCAGTGTGTATAAAAGAACAAGTGTGAGAGAGGTTTCTTAACTGTATTTTCTGACAATGAAAAAAATCCTGTCAAATGTTATTTATAAAGTATTCCTACATTTTTTATTAAGATTCTACTATGTAAAATGTACTGCATGTCACCATAGAAACTTTAAAAAGTACCTAGTCCCTGAATTAAATGAGTTAAAAATATATATATAACAACAAGCTAGTAAGTCAGAATATTTTCTTCTTCCATTTTGAAGGAAAGTCTTAGTTTTATAAATCTAGCAGAGAAATCAAATAGATAATAAAGGCAAAAAAAGGCAATTGAAACTCCATAACAAGATCTTAACTAAACTTCTTTTTCTTTAATGAGAAAAACAAAGTTTCTTCGCAACGAAAATAATTCTTCCTCAAGGAGGCAAAAATAGGACCTAAAAATAAGAAATTCAATTTGAAAAAAAAAAAAAAATTCTCAGAGCCAGGGTTCTCCTGGAGTAATATGGCACCAGTGAACATTCACAAGACTCTGCTTGGAGTTTTAATAAATTTACGGTATTTGGGGCCAACAGATTTATTCAGTCTTGGCTCTGAAACATTTTACCATTTAAACATAATATAGTCAGAGTGAAACTGCTTTAAATAAAGGGGGTACCCTAGAGATAATCACTAGATTGGCTCAGGAGAGTACCGTCACGTGCTGTGGTAAGACATCAGAATCTTTTCTGATTTTCAAAGAAATTTTATGAAATAATTCATCTATGTGGTACTCCTTTTTTTTAAAAGATTTTATTTATTTATCTGACAGAGAGAGAGAGAGAGAGAGAGCACAATCAGGGGGAGCTGCAGGCAAAGGGAGAGGGAGAAGCAGGCCCAGAGAGCTCTACGAAGGGCTGAATCCCAGGACCCTGGGATCATGAACTGAGCTGAAGGCAGAGGCTTAACCAGCTAAGCCACCCAAGCACCCCTATGTGGTATTACTTGGGGGCAAGAACCTCTGGATTTCATTTAGGAATCCTATATCTTTGCATAGAAACCCTGCTACAGTTGGAGTGCCTGGGTGGCTCAATCAATTAAGCATGTGACTCTTGATTTTGGCTCAGGTCATGATCTCAGGGTCGTGAGATCGAGCCCCACGTCAGGCTCTGCACTAGGCGTGGAGCCTGCTTGGGATTCTACCTCTCTCTCTCTCTCTGCCCCTTCCCGCACCCCTTGCACGCACGCTCTCTCTGGAAAAAAAAAAAAAACAACAAAAAAACCCTGCTACAGTTAATTAAAATAATCAAATCTAAGAACAAGAACATGCAGGGCGCCTGGGTGTCTCAGTTGGTTAAGCAACTGCCTTCGGCTCAGGTCATGATCCTGGAGTCCCTGGATCGAGTCCCGCATGGGGCTCCCTGCTCGGCAGGGAGTCTGCTTCTCCCTCTGACCCTCCCCCCTCTCATGCTCTCTCTCTCTCAGTCTCTCTCTCAAATAAATAAATAAAATCTTTAAAAAATAAAAAAATAAATAAAAAAAAGAACAAGAACATGCACAAATTTGTATAGAATCACATACTGTAATGCAGTTTCAACAATTTAATTACACCTCAAAATTTTTCCACTATGTTTTTTACCCTAAGTCACATAATACATTGTTTACCTTGAACACTCAAGGACAACACATCCTGAGAGAAAACATTTTTATGATGCATTAAAATGGAATAGACATTTCATCCAGAATGGTACTTTTTCAGTGAATGTCCAATTTCCTATTTGCTCCTGAATTAAAATGTATTATTTATCCCAATAATATTCAAAAAATAACTCAGCTCAATTTTGGGTTGTTAAGTGAAAATCTAAAATTGCTTGAAACAGTGACATCTCTTAGTATAAGAATGTATTCTAGCTTTGATTATAGATAAACCTTTTCCCATTCAAATATGTAATTTCTAGTCCCCAGCATTAGCATTCTCAGTGCTTCAGGCAAATAGATAATGGCCTCTCATCAACAGGAAAAGTTATATTACTAAATGACACCTCATATTATTTCCTTATAAAGTTTATCAAAGCAGCAAAACCTCATCTTTTTTGGTTAATGTTTTACTATTATCCTATGTATGTACTCTTTTTCTGGTTTTGTTTTATTTATGCAAAGTCCTTTTTATTATTAGCCTTAATTCCCTCTTGCATTTACACTGAGATTGTTATTGCTTGCATCATGTAAACTTTAAAAACATATCAACATTTATAATATATATGTGCACACATACACACACAAAGGTTAACTCTGGACAAAATTATTTACTTTCACATTTTTAGTAATAATTTTGAAATCATATAAAAATAAAAATACCACTTTTAGCATATAGCAAAGATAGCTGGTGAAGAAACTATAATTAGAAAAAAAATAATGAAAAATAGCCAAAGATTAAAGACTCAATTACTCTCCTAAGTACTAATATTTTTCAAAATTTTGCTCTAATCAATCTGTTCTAAAATCTAATATTCAATATGAAGAACACTGTTTGAAATAGTCATTTGAATAATTTTATTTCTTAAATCTTTTTGTATGTGTGAATACATATTAATCTTTCTTTTGACATTTAAAAATCCAAGGCTATCACCAAAGTAGTACCGTCATCTAGTGATAAGGTATTCCAGGAAACAACCCTAGAAAGAGACACTCTGATTTACTCTATCAATTGATCGATTATTTATTGAGCTGATTCATATAGCAATATGTATAATCACTTGTTATTTGTTAGATTCAAATTTGCATTATTAGATATTAGTGTGATTTAGCAGCATATTGTTCTTCCTCTATGAAGTTACAATGGAGAAATTAAAAGATAATGATACTGGTTGTATTTCTTTGTACTCAGAGTATCTTCTCAATTATAAATTCTCTATATGGTGGCTTGGTCTTATATCTTTATGATAACTGAGCCATCACAGGGTAAAAATAGAGACAACATTCTGCTCTATTCTTTGCATGGGGGTATCTCCAAACTGATTCTTTCTTTTTTTTTTTTTTTTTAAAGATTTTTTATTTATTTGAGAGAATGAGATAGAGCATGAGAAGGGGGAGGGTCAGAGGGAGAAGCAGACTCCCCGCTGAGCAGGGAGCCCGATGCGGGACTCGATCCCGGGACTCCAGGATCATGACCTGAGCCGAAGGCAGTGGCCCAACCAAGGTGCCCCCAAATTAATTCTTTCTATTGATCAGTCTCTATTTCATTTATGTCTCTCCCCTTACTAATTTGATGACAGAGACTCTGTCAGAGACTGATAGCTGTTCAACAAAATTTATTCTCCCATTCTTTGTGAGCACACATGTAGACACTTCCCAGCCTCTCTTGCAGTTAGTGAGGCCATATGACCCATTTAACTGGCAGACTTGAATGGAAGTGACATCTGCCACTTGGAGCTGGGGCCCTCAAGATAGCATCATGGCTCCTCCATGTTTCTGCCGTCTGGGATTGGAATAAGCAAAATGCCCCTAGAAGCCCTGAACTAAGGATTGCAAAGGTGCCAGGTCTGGGTACCTAGATAACAATGTACAGTCAACTTCCTGCCTACCTGAAACACCAACACAGACCAGTCAATGACAGAGGGATAAAAAATAACACTCATTTTGTTTGGGTCACTAAGTTACTGTTAGTTCTCATGTGATAGAAGCGTAGCTACCCCAGCTGATATAGAGCTCACAATTCTTGTGCTATCATAGGAAAAATATATGGCATTCACTTAGCAGTTAGAAAATACACAGTAAGTAAATAAGTATAATGGTCTATAAAACCAATAATCCTTTTTACACCATAATAAAACTTATGGTAAATGGTCAAGTGGGCTAAATTAGAAAGATCCTATTTGCTTCTAAAAGAGCTTATATCATTAGAATTTATAGTTAGAAAGGGTCAGAATATTAGTGTTTAGACTAACAATGGCTGCTTGCTTTTTTTTTTTTTTTAAGATACAAGAAGAATTGAATACAGACAAAATGTAACTGTTTCACAGTCGGAAATGATGAGAAAGAGTTCAGAATTAAAATTAAGAATTATATATTTTAGGTTGGGTCCTCCAGAGGAGACTATGAAATTTAAGAACAAAAAGAGAAAAGAATTGAGTAAGAGAGATAAAGGAAGGAAATCAAAAGTGGGCATTATGAAGCGGATTGTAGCTGTGGACAGGCTCAGTCCTGCTGGGGAGCTCTGAGAGAGTGTCTAAAACACATTTCAGATTTATCCCACCTGAGGGACAAGAAGTTGGGTTACATAGTCTTAGTCCCATCTGCTCCTAGGGTCACTACATCCCTGGCATTTTTGACTTGTCCTATGCGCATAGGCTAAGAGGAAGTCCTCAAGCAAAGGACTGCAGATGCTTGCAGGGGTGGGATACTGTGGGCCTGTACCTGAGCATGCTGAGATAATTTGACAGGGCACCAACAGCACCTGCTATGGTTTGTGTGGTACTCACACATGTAACAGACTAAAAATGAATATATTATGAGCCTAGTGAGTTTGAGAAGAAATTGTATTGCAAAAGAAACAGAGGTCTAGTCTAAGAAAACCTGTGATTTTAGGCACGTTACATCATCCTAAAGCCCCCAAACCTGGACCAACCGAAAGAATTGTATAGACCTAAAGTAGGTATATCTACTCAATGTCTACTTTATATGTGGCTGTGAAAAATAATGGTTAAGGAAGAACCTTCCAGGAGGCAAAACTGGGTGCCATGTAGGACAATGGACAAGAATTTTCCTCCCATAGAGTAGAACCAGAGTTGAATCAAGAAACTTGTCCCAACATCAGAGCAGAGGACCTTCACATTTTATGCCCTGCGAGATTGCAGGATTGCTTTAGGCTAGGTTCTACCATGTGTCTGCCATTCTTTCTTCTTCTAAATGGGAGTTTTACTGCACTTTCTGCTCTCCCACTGTATATTAGGTATAGATGAGATCAATACTTTGTCTTTTAGTTTATAAGTCACAAAATCCTAAATCTGGAATGCTATAGAGGAATCGCCCAGAAATCCTAAATGTAGCAAGTGAATACTTGTCTTCTTTGGGATACAGTATGATTACATTTTAATTTGTACAGACAGTAGTTGCTTTTTTAAACAGAAGTGTAATGAAGCTTTTATTTTTATTGTTTATAAGTTTAAATATGGATTTTAATGTGAGTGAATGTTGAGTAGTAAAGGGATGGATTGGGCAGTTAATGTCTGTTGATTCTTGGCAACCATCACTACCCATGCTATGCTAGAGCTTTTATTGTGGGGGCCAGAAGTAACATATATTTCAGTAACCCTTTGGCCATTAGGGTTTCAGATCTGGTTTGGGTTCTAACAGATGCACCAGGCCACACTTTCTATCACAGAAATGAGAGAGATGCCATTTTTCTTCCAGTAGTAGTGACTGTGGATAAGCTTCAGGAGACGTGAATATTCTGTGGTGGTTGCTCTTATTCTTTGGCCACTCAGCAGCCAACAGTAGTCTGGACCAGCTGGGAAGTTGGCCATGGTTTCTTCCAGTTTCTTGACATTTGGGTGGCATCAACTTCCTGCTTTCTTGAGCATAGCTTCAGAGGCATAACTTAAAAATTAAAATGTCTCCTATGGTCCTTAAAATTCTTCAGACTTCATGTATCATGTGTGAGAAGAAGGATATACTTACACATTTTTGGGGCAAAGGAGCAGACTATGGAAGATATTATCTGTTGGCTTCCAAATCTGTTTTCTCTCCCCTACCTAGACACTCCCTAGACTACACTGCTCATGCATCCTGGAAACAATGTGGCCACGCAACTAAATTTTAGCCAACAAAATTTGAGCAAAAGTGATGTATGCTACTGTTTTTGAGGGCTGTGAGACAACAGCTTGCCTCCTCCAAATTCTCCTTTCCCTTTTCTTCTGGAATGTCAATGAACTGAGCAATCTTGGAAGCCACATGTGGAAAATGGCAGAGATGTGACAGCTCAGTTCCATGAATATAGGTTAGTCTGGAACATTGCTTTGAACTGTTAGAGGAGAGAAATAAACTAGTCTCTTGTTTGAGTAGCTATCAATGCTTTGTCTCTTCAAACTACTAGAATGAACTTTCTTTTTACTTTTTTGTTTACTTTTTATTTTGAAGTAATTAAGATTCACAGGAAGTTGCCAAGATAGTACAGAGGTCCTACATACCCCTCACTCAATTTCCCTAATAGTTACATCTTGCATAATTATAGCATTTGGATATTGCTATGATATATTGGATATTAGTATAATGTATGTATATATTTTTATCATTTCGCCACATATATAGATTTCTGTGACCACCACTACATCAAAAAGCAGAATTACTCCATTTCCATTAAGATCCCCTCCTGCCTTTATAGTCACACCTCCATTTTCACCAAAACTCCTAACCCCTGGTAATCACTATTATCTTTTCCATTTCTATAATTCTTTCATTTCAAAACTGTTACATCAATAGAATCATACAGTATCTGATGTTCTAAGAATGGTCTTTTCACTTATCCTGAGGCCCCTGATATTCATCACAGTTGCTGTGATCATTGATAATTTGTTCTTTTTATTGCTGAGTAGTATTCCAGGGCTCTGTGGATGTGCCACATTTTAACCTTTAACCCATTAAGAAATATTTGGTCGTTTCAAATTTTTTACTGTTACAAATAAACCCATTATAAACACTGTGTACAGATTTTGAGCCAACAGTCCTTTTCATTTCTCTGGGATAAATGCCCAGGAGTGCAACTGTTGGGTCATATGGTGAGAACCATCACATTTTCAAAAAAAAGAAACTTCCAAACTAATTTCCAGAGTGGATTCATTATTTTACTTTCTCCCCAGCAACGTATGACAGATCCAGTATCTCTGCACTCTTGTCAGCATTTGGTATCATTGCTATTTTTATCTGTTCTAATACATGTATACAAAGATCTCACCACAGTTTTAATTTACATATCCCTCATGGCTAGTAATCTTGTAAATTGTCATGTACATATTTGCCACCCATATATTCTCTTTAATGACACTTCATGTCCAATTGAGTGCTGAATTTTCAAGTTCTCTATATAACTCTAGATAGGAGTTCTTTTTCAGGTATGAGTTTCACAAATATTTTCTCCCAGTTTGGAACTTGTCTCTTCATCCTATTGACAGGGCCTTTCACAAAACAAAAGTTTTTCTTTGTTTGTTTTTGTTTTTGTTTTTAATTTTGATGAACTCTAATTACTTTTTTTCTTGTCATGTCTGTGACTTTTTCACCAAATCTTAGTTTCCAAAGGTTTTCTCTTAGTTTATCTCCTAAAAGTTTTATTGTCTTACATTTAATTCTACACTCAATTTTGAGTTAATTTTTGTATAAGAAATGAGGTTTTGGGTGAGGTTCATTTTTTTGCCTATGGACATTCATTTGCCCTAACACCATTTATTGAAAAAACTGTATTTTCTCCATTAAAGTCCTTGGCACCTTTGTCAAAAGTTGCCAAAGCTTATTTGTATGGGTCTGTCAAAGCTCTCTATCCTGTTCTGTTGATCTATGTGTCTGTCCTTCCCCCAGCATCATGCAGTCTTGATTCCTGTAGCTATATAATACGTCTTAAAATTGGGTAGATTGATTCCTACCACTTTATCCTTTGTTTTTTGCAGAACTGCTACCCTAGGTCTTTTGTTTTTCCATATAAATCTTGGAATAATATTGTCTATATCTCCAAAAAAATCTTTCAAGTATTTTGATAGGGATTGCATTAAAACTCTGTATCAATTTCACATCTTTACTGTGTTGAGTCTTCTAATCCCTTAACATGGAATATATCTCATCTATATTTTATTTGATTAGTTACATCAAAATTTTTAGTTTTGGTAATATTTATTTTGTTAGATTTACCCGAAGTATTTCATTTCATTTTTTGAGAACTTGTATATAGCAGTGTAATTTAAGTTTGGTTTTCAGGTGTTCACTGGCAGTATATGGAAGTAAAGTTGATTTTTGTATGCTGATCTTTTAACCTAAAACTATGCTGAACTCCCTTTTTAGTTTTAGTTGGGATTTTTTTCCTTAAATTCCTGAGGTTTTTCAACATAAAACATCATATCAATCTGCAGGTAGGGTTTTATTTCTTCCTTCCCAATCTGTATGCTTTCTATTCCCTTTCCTTTCCTTACGGTACTGGCTAGAATTTCCACTACCATATTGAAGAGCAGTGACAAAAGTGAAGATTCTTTCCTTGCTCCCAATATTAGGGGAAATTCATTCAGTTTTTCAGCATTGAAATATTGATAGTTGTAGGCTTTTTTATGTGTTCTTCATCAAGTTGAAGATATTCCTCTTTATCCCTAGTTTTCTAGGAGGTTTTTTTTTCCTTTCTCAAGAAATGATGCTGAATTATGTCAAGACATTCTCTGTATCAATGAATATAATCCTGTGATTTTTCTTTTTTAGCCTGTTAATATGTGATTTTTGAATATTGATGCAATCATGAATCTCTGGAAAAAACCTCTTATAATTCCTTGTTATATAATTCCTTCTTTATATATTTCTAAATTATATTTGCTAATATGTTATCAATAATTTTTCATGTATACTGATGAGGGATAACGATCTATATTTTCCTTTTTTTTTTTGGTCTTATTTTAGAATCATGGTAATAGTTTCCTCATAGAATGAGATTAGAAGTATTCTTTATGTATTTTCTAGCAAAGATTCTGCAGAATCGGTGTTAATTCTTTAAATGTTTGGTAAACTTTTGGTTTTACTGATTTCTCCATAATTTTATTGTTTTTAATTTCATAGATTTAAGTTCTTTATTATTCCCTTCTTTGTGCTTGTTTTGGGTGTATTTTGTTCTTTTTTTTTTCAGTTTGTTGAATTGGGGGCTGAGATTATTGATTTGAGACTTTTACCTTTTCTAATGTATGCACTTAGTGCTATAAATTTCCCTCTCATCACTGCTTTAGCTGTGTCCCACAAATTTTAGTATGTTGTACTTTCATTTTCAATTAGTTCAAAGCAATTTTTCCTTAATGACATTCTCTTTGATATATGAATTATTTAGAAGTGTGTGTTTAGGTTTCAAATGTTTGGTGATTTCCTTGTTGTATTTCTTTTAATTGATTTCTATTTTTATTCACTTGTGGTCAGAGAACATACTATTATAATATCATTTTTTTTTAATTTGTTAAGTTTGTTTTATGGCCAAGGACATGGTTTATATTGGTGTATATTCTATGGGCACTTGAACGGAAATCTATTTTATAATTGTGGAGTAGTGTGTTCTAAATGTTGATTATATCCTATTGTGGATGGAATTCCTCTATAACTTGCTGATTATCTGTTGAGGCACTTTATCAATTGCTGTGAGAGGAGTGTTAAATTCTCCAATTATAATTCTTTTTTTTTAAATTTATTTATTTATTTGAGAGAGAGAGAGAGAATGCACATATGAGCTGGGGGAGGGGCAGAGGGAGGGAATCCTCAATCGGACTCACCACTGAGCTGAGCACTGAGCCCCAGGCACAGCTCTATCCCATGACCCTTGAGATCATAACCTGAGTTGAAACCAAGAGTTGGTCACTCAATCGACTGACCCACCCAGGTGCCCCCAATTATAATTCTTTTTAAAACATGTTCTAACACAGCCACTTTGATTCATCTATGAGGAAAAATGTTGTAACTTAAACCATCACTTTTTTAAAATTTGCCTTTATTTACTAAACATGCAATATAATATTTTAAACTATCTATTTCCCTCTAGATAATTCATTTTTTATTCTTTCCACCTTTACCTTTAGGAAGTGCTCAATAATTACCTCTGAAAAGGGTATTTACAGCAGGTCTATTCTGGGCTTTTTTTTTTTTTTAAGATTTTATTTATTTATTTGACAGAGAGACACAGAGAGAGAGGGAACACAAGCAGGGGGAGTGGGAGAGGGAGAAGCAGGCTGCCCGCCGAGCAGGGACCCCGATGGGGGGCTCCATCCCAGGACTCTGGGATCATGACCTGAGCCGAAGGCAGACGCCCAACGACTGAGCAACCCAGCCACCCCTATTCTGGGCCTTTAAAAAATTTTTTCCTAAATATGCTTTCAAAACTCATTATAAAGATATTATATATGCGAGGCAAGGTTTTGAAACAATTTTGAGAACCTAATGGTAGAACTGAGAGGGACTCAAGAAATAAAGTTCATTTATAAATAACAGAATAGGAAGAATGTAGGAAAAAGTGAAAGTCATTTTTCTGCACCAAAGGAAATGAAGATCTTAGGTACTGAGGATGGAGGACAAGTCATAAACCTAGAGTGTTAGATAAAATTCTTACATCTCTAGTGTGGGTTGTATTGTGATAGTATTGAACTCAGAACCTGGTAGAATATGACAGACTGGTTAATGAAAGAAAGTAAGGATCAGACAAGAAAAATGTGTATCTTATTCTAAGTCAATGTAGAGAGTGACAGCTGAATCAAGCAAGACTTCACTTCTCTAAATATTGAAATTTCTAATAAACCTCTCCAAAACTTAAATGTAATCCCAAGGAGAAAGTGCTATTGTCTGGGTTTATCCAGAATTACAAGATTATTAATTTTTTAGCCATCAGAATACAGTAGCAGTTCATATTATAAATCAAATTCAGTATAGAAAAACAAACCTGCATTTTTATGCACCGAAGTTTGTGAACTATGAAATGTGCACCCACTGCAACTCTCTGCATTACACAGACTAAAACCATTCTGAAACTTGCCAGAATCCCTATAACCTTTCCATCCCTAACTATGAAAGATGTATTGAGATTCAAAGTTGTAAGGTCAGTGAAAGGAAGAGAATTAGATGTGGGATAAGAATCAGGAACTCCAAAAAATTATTTGGAAATCAAGAATGTTAAAATGTTAATGGCTTGAGATCTGAGTATTTCCAAAAGGGTCAAAAAGGTCACTTCCAATTTTTTCCCCATATCTTGATGCCTTTTCAGGACATTGGGGATGAAAGTTCACATACTTAGCCCCATTACCTAGGACACTAACAACAACCCAATCACCCACTCCTCTGCATGTTCATTGTGTCCCAAGTTATAAACCAACTTCATACATGGTAACTTTAACAGGAAGATACAAAAGTATTTTGTAGAAAGAAGATCATCAAAAAATCAGATATAAACATCTTTATTTAAATCCTAGTTCTATCACTCAACCAGGTAAAATCTAAATGGGGATAGCCATTCCACAATCAGAGTATCATGGTGGAACCATAGTACACGCTCAGTATCTGTTAGCTATTTTGTAAATCTGATCAAATTCCACTTCTCTATTAATAGTGCTATTGAGGGGTGCCTGGATGGCTCAGTCGGTTAAGTACCTGCCTTCCGCTCGGGTCATGATCTCAGAGTCCTGGGATGGAGCCCCAGGTCAGGCTCCCTGCTCAGCAGGGAGTCTGCTTCTCCCTCTCCCTCTGCTTGCTGCTTCCCTTGCTTGTGCTCACACTCTCTCTCTGTCAAGTGGATAAATAAAATCTTATTTAAAAAATAGTGTTATTGAGTAACTGAAACTGTATTTCCTTAAAAATATGGATACTTACTCTTCCTATGTCAAAATATTATATTGCTGAATAAATGGTGTATATATGTGATGGCCCTTTAAATATTAAAAATTACATTATACAAATAAAATATAGCCATCATTATTACATCATCATAATTATTAGTTTCTCAGTTGGTTAAAAGAGTAATTTTTCATTAAATGTCAAGTTCTTGAAAGGGAAAATCAACTTCAAAACTAATGGAGCTCATGCTAAAACTGGCACAGAATAAATATATGTTGTATATGTAAATTAATATCAAAAGAACTATAAATCACTTGTAACATTCTGCTAGCTTTCTTTGAAAATCGCAAAGACTCTTATTTTTTTTTTTAATTCTTTGTTTTTTTGCAATGCTCAATCAGATTTGCATAAACTTTGCCAAGTCTAGGGCGAGCGAGACAGGATCTATAAATATTTGCATTATTTAAATTTGCATTATTTAAATTATTTAAATTTAAATATTTCGAGGGTGGGGGGAAATGATCACTATTTGCTTGCACCATGACTTGGCTGAATAGACTGTAAATTAAACAGGTGCATATTTAAGGTGCGGCTGGTTTCATCATTCTGACATGAGTTATATGCATCTGCTTTGTTCTCACATTTGTGATCATAACCACTTGGAAACCATCAATTTTCAGGCCATAGAAATAAAAATCTTTCAAACATAGAAATTGTATATACATATTCAAAAGCACTGTTTTTTGAAATCATTTGTAGTTTACCTGTGTAATTCATATGTGTATACACACATATATATGTAAATATTTGATTTACGATAATAAATTTTGTGTTCCTTTGTCTTGACTACCATAAGCTTATTACCATTGGAAGTAAGTCGTGTTTAACTCAGTATTTTCATTGTGAATTTTACTAGATTACTTATGCAATTCAGGAAATATTGCTTTTATATCTGTAAGCCTTTGTGCAGTTACTTAAGTTTATGACTTTTATTTCTCAAACTCAGAACCCCTAGACATAAGATGCACACTCCCTTATCTTTAAAAGAAAAGAGACCAATTAGAATACAGTTTCAAAAGAAAGACTTTGACTTTATACCTTGCCCAGCATCTGTTTCTATATATAGTGACAATTTAGAAATTGTTTCTACATTATGACCTCTTGGTGCTAGACCTGTCACGGTATCTCCAATGATTTCACATTAGACCAGAATGATTCATGGTATGTTTGATACCTAGCAACAATTTTCATCCAGAAGTAATAGAACTGTTTTGGATACAAATAAGGGTCAAATACTATACATTGTTCTATAAAGAAAGGCCAGATCTTTAACAGTAACACTTACATGGAAGATATCTTTTTGTGGGGAACTATGATTTCTCTTGACTAAAGGGAACAACAGACAAAACACAAGCTAGAAGATGGTTTTTTAAATAGTTACAGATAACTCTCAATTATGCATGTAAAGTTGTACTCATTGCCAGGTATAAGGTTAGGACTCAAGCAGCTGGGGCCATCATGCAGTCAGGATGGCTCAGCCCCTTGCAGACAGCTCTGCACTGGTGCATGTGTTTCTTCATCAGACAAAAGGAGGATGGTCAGAGGACAGTTGAGTTGACCCCATTTCATGTCTCTGTATAGAAATGTTCCCTCCAGTCAGTCAGAGTATCTGGGTTTAGTCTTATTCATTACTTCCAAGAATATTTATTGAGTAGGTACTCTGTGCTGAGCCATGTTTTAGTTGCTGCAGCTACAACAGTTTAAAAAAAAAATTATTGCCCACCCTGAAGCTTACATTATAGGTTCTTTAAGGCTGTAGCAGATTTTTCTATACTAATTACCATACTCCTCAGCCTATGCTTTGCCTTAAAAAAAAGCAAAACAAACAAACAAAAACCAACAGTTTTTGCCTTCAAAACTTCTCCAAAGCTGAAAACTATTATCATAAAATAAGTTCTTGGAGTATAGAAAACTAAGTATGGTGGGCCTTTCAAAAATAGGTCTCAGGGGTCCTGGGTGGCTCAGTTGTTTTAAGCATCTTACTCTTGGTTTGGGCTCAGGTTGTGATCTCAAAGTCATGATCTCAAGGTCATGGGATCAAGATTATGGGATCAAGCCCAGCATCGGGCTCTGCATTCAGCCAGGATTTGCTTGAGATTCTCTCTCTCCCTCTCCCCCTACCCACCCTGCTTTCTCTCTCTCTAAAATAAAATAAATAAAATCTTTACCAAAAAAAAAAAAAAAAAAGGTCTCGGATTCTTTTCTTCTTTGTGAGAGGCGCACCGAATCTCCTGGTAATGAGAACCAATGAATCAGTGTTCTCTCTCATTAACAAGTTTGTGACATTGATCAACATATATAAATCCTTACCCTTCCTATCCAGAGGGATAAAGAACATTCAAAAGCACTTCCCTTGAACAGAAAGAATGATAAAAGAGGCCCAGTTCTTATCTTAAGTGTTCTCACCACACACACACACACACGCACACACACAATCATCACTTTGTGAGGTGATAGATATGTTAATTAGCTTGACTGTGATACTCTTCTCACAATGTATCAATCCAAGCATCACATTTTACAACTTAAATATATATAATTTTTATTTGTCAAGTATACTTTAATAAAGTTGAAAAAAAATAAAAATAAAATATAATTTAAAAAAATAGTCCCAGTTCATTCTAGATGTCTCTGGGACAAGGAGTAGTAGACATTCTGAGCAAGCACCAGAGAAAATGGCTTATTAAGGCAGTAAAGGCAGGGAAGCAATCGGGTCAGAAGCACTTTGGCATGGCCCTCACGTAAACACGTCAACTTCTCTTTTACCTTGTCAATATGGAGTAACTATAACAAAGCAGTAGGGGAAAATGAGTAGCTATTTCCTGAAATGACTCCACTGAAGTCATCCTTGCCCTTTGCTGGGAAGAGCCTTCCATAGGCTCTGGCCAAAGGGGAAAGTCCTGCCTTTTCTCATTCAGAAGTAGAGCACATTTTTAGTCTGCAACTCTCATTTCTTTTTTATTCTTTTCTTTTTTTTTTTTTTACGGATTTTTTTGTTTTGTTTTGTTTTGTTATGTTAATCACCATACATTACATCATTAGTTTTTGATTGTAACTCTCATTTCTTTGAATGAGGTGAGGGGATGAGTTACCTGGAATGTTCTCTCCAACCAAAGCCTGCTCTAAATGACCCTCAGGTCACTAAGAGTCATTCAGATAAATGTCACCAAAACTCCCCAGATGCTGCTATGTCAACTATTTAAAGTAAAACTGAGCCTAACTTAATTTTTTTTTTGAATGGATGTGTCTTCAATGTTTGATTTATTTGTATTCTAAAAACTATAGTTTTTTTTCCTAAATAGTGAACTTGTGCATACTTTGAAATATTTTAAGAGTAAAACTACACAACTAAGATAGTCTGTTATGAATTTGATTCATAGTAGACTCTTATTATCAATACAGCCAAATGATATTAATGTAAGGCAGACCATTACATAGGATCACTTTCTAAACTTCAAGGAATGATACTTAAATAGTTTCAATATAATACAGACATGTTTCCTGGAGTAAATATTATAAGAATTCTATCAGTGATGGCAATAGGACTTATTTCAAATATTTACACTGTTAATATAATGGTTATCATTACTTGGCAAAGCATATTTTATGATCTATATTTTGTTATGGGCACTTTCATTAATTCATTTAATACATTTTTTTCATCACTTACTATAATCCATCATGATGCCACTCAAAGGAAATCAGAGATGACCTTGAAATAGGAATTGCTTTCAAAGAACTTACAGTTTAGTCAAGGAAAATTATGATGCATTTTCAATTAAATATTTAATGACAATATCACAGCAAGTTCTACAATGAATTTAATAAAGGAATCACATAGAAACAGTGTTTAACTGAGCCAGGTGGAATCTGGAAATCTCTGTTAGGAAGAAATAGCTAAACAAAAACATGAAAAATAAGAAATCCAGCTAAAAAATAAGAAAAGTATGTGCTAGGCAGAAAGAAAGAAGGTGAAAAGAGCAGAAGTTGGCACATTCAAATACCTGAAGGGAACACAGTATGTCACAGAATCGAGTGAAAGTAATAGAGGTGGAACTTGGTAAGAAGTAGCTGCAGAAGCCAAACCCTGAAAGGTCAGGCATTTGAACACTTGGGTGAGAGCAAGAAGTCTTTAAAAGGTTACAGGCAAAGTAGTAATAACAGATTTCTGCTTTCAAAATGCAGCTCTGGCTGAAGTGTGAAAGAAGTATTGGAAGACAAGATTAAAAGTAGAAAAATTCATGCTGAAATTGTTGTATCACTCAGAAAAGACAATGGAGACATGAACCAAAGAATCTGCAATGTAAACGAAGTGAAATTCAAAGGAAGCAGTAACTTCCGATTTCTTTGAAATATCACATGAACTACTTGAACTTGTTCACAGTTTCAGCTAACCCGTGCTATCTCCCTTTCAATGACATCATATCTTCTTTGGGGCACCTGCGTCGGTTGAGCATGGGACTCAGGACTCTCGGTTGAGCACAGGACTCTTGGGTCCTGATCTCAGGGTCATGAGATGAGCCCCAAGTCAGGCTCTCTGCTCAGCACAGAGTCTGCTTAATACTCTCTCCCTCTGCTCCTCCCCACCCTGCTCTCTCTCTAAAATAAATAAATAAATCTTTTTTTTTTTTAAAGTAAGTACTGCAAAAAAAACATAGAACATGATATGAAGGCGGCAGTGTACGACTTGATTCTAACAGTGGAGAAGATGCGTACTGCCTGGAGGGCACACACATCCCACCACCCCATAATTCCAGTTAAGGATGAAAGAAAAACAGTATTTTTTCTTTCAATTTCCTTTCTGTATTTGGCTACTAAGTTATTAGGATATGAATTTTCATTAAGATTTTAGACCCATCTATCTAATAAATGAAACTGTTCAGTGTTTCTTTTGGCTTAGAGTTGCCGTGAAAATGAAAATACCGAGAAACTAATGTCATGTTTGTAAACTCAAACCGTGGCTGCAATATTCAAACAAACAAGCACAAATGCAAAGATTGTGTTCAAAGAGAGAGCTGAGTTTCGATTTTGAAGGTGAAGTAGTTATGAGTGAGACCGTGAGAGGGACCTGCTCCCTTAAAGTTCAATGTGCCCCAAAGCAATTCATTATTCCCACCCCTGAACCTGTTCAGGTTAGATCCTCAAAGGATCTATCAGTAAATGCTACCACCAACTACTCAGATAGATAAGCCAGAAACTAGAAAGTAAGCTTTGCCACCTTCCTCTCCTTTACTTTGTAAGCCTTAGCAATCCCCTTGTCCTAAACATTCAAGCTTCCTCCATATTTCTGGATTTGCTGATACTCACTTTCTTCCATTTCCAGCGCCACTATATTATGCTATGCAGAGAAAAGGAACCTGAAGAGAAACTGAATGAGAAAGTGCAGGTGATTAAAAAAGAAAACCAGGAGAGTTTCCTAGGTACTAAAAAAGAGAGAGCTCCAGGGCGCCTGGGTGGCTCAGTTGGTTAAGCAACTGCCTTCGGCTCAGGTCATGATCCTGGAGTCCCGGGGTCGAGTCCCGCATCGGGCTCCCTGCTCGGCAGGGAGCCTGCTTCTCCCTCTGACCCTCCCCCCTCTCATGTACTCTCTCTCATTCTCGCTCTCCCAAATAAATAAATAAATCTTTTAAAAAAAAAAAAAAAAAAAGCGAGAGCTCCAAGGAGTAAGGTCAGCTCAATGTTGCTGAATGACCAAAACAGGGATACAAAGTATCTATTGGATTTGGGTGTAAGAAGAGTGCTGGTTTGGGGAACATATTTTCCCTGGAATAGTGAAGCAAGATTCTCCTAAGCTGAAGAGTGAATTAAAAAACAAATAAACACACAAATCCAATAAAGACATGGACAGTAAAAAATAATTCCTCCAAGCAGCCTAATAGAGATAGTTTTAGTACCTGACAGGAGATCTACCATCAGTGAAGGTTTTGATCTGTGTTTACTTTCATGGGGGGTGGGGGGGATGGGAAGGCTTTGAGCATATTTAAATGCTGCTAGGGAAAAATTAGTAGAAAAGTTTTAGAAACAATTGAGAAAATGTAATTTAAGAAGACAGATTAAAGGGGCACCTGGGTGGCTCAATCAGTTAAGCGTCTGCCTCCAGCTCTGGTCACCATCTCAGGGTCCTGGCTCTGGTCATGATCTGAGGGTCCTGAAATCAAGTCCCATACGGGGCTCCCTACTTGGTGGGGAGTCTGCTTCTCCCACTGCCCCTGTCCCCACTCGTTCTCTCTCTCTCTCAAATAAATAAATAATCTTAAAAAAAGAAGACAGATTTAAGAGAAAGTAGAATTGGGCCAACAGGAGGAGAATACCACTGGGACCATAACAGAAAAGAGAAAGAATGGATGGGTGTGTTAAGTTGTAAACATCATTTATTCATCTAGAATTTATAGGGAAGTTATAAGTAAAATTCATCATATAGTTATCTTTCTCTTGTTACTGATTTAGCAGAGATGCTTGTGTAATATTAAACATGATACCTGCTAATAGACTAATGAGATAGATATATCGATGTTGATATGTTGTATCTATTCATAGCCCTACTATCTTGTTTTTTATTGTTCTTAATATCAATAATGTTTTCTTTGATTAAAACACCCTTGCATTATATTGTTTATATATTCATTAACTGCTTTTTTTGATGCATGAAAATTTTATTATCTAGATTTTTTTTAATGTTTTATTTATTTATTCATGAGAGTCAGAGAGAGAGAGAGAGGCAGAGGGAGAAGCAGGCTCCCCGCCAAGCAGAGAGCCCAATGCGGGACTCGATCCCAGGACCCTGGGACCACGACGTGAGCCGAAGGCAGACGCCTAACCATCTGAGCCACCCAGGCACCCCATTATCTAGATTTTTAATTATCCTGATGAATATACCTTCATAATAAAATTAAACCTTTATATCTTGATATCAAAACATCATGTTGATCACCTATTAAGTTGACACTGTATCTACTGACTTCCTACAATGAAACATGAGAAAATGAAAACATGTAGATAACCACTCAAATTCCAGTGTCTTCCACTGCCTCCCAATTTTTTTGATTGTAATATTGTTTCTTTTCTTTCTAGAGTCTAACTTACATAATTTAGTTAGAATATTATATGATTATTGGTGAAAATATGGATGCATTTTTTATACTATATGTTTAGAGCAGTTTTAGGTTTATAAAGAAATTGTGCAGAAATTATAGAGTTTCCATATACCTCATTCCTGCCTGCCCACGTTCCCACACAGTTTGCTCTATCATGAACATCTTGCATTAGGGTGGTACATTTGCTGTAATTGATGACTCAATATTGATACTTATGATTAACTAAGGTCCATAATTTACATAATTCACTCTTTGTGTTGTACAGTGCAATGGATTTTGACAAATGCAAACAGTAATGTGTCTAACATTACAGGATCACACAGAATAGTTCCATTGCCCTCAAAATCCCCTTTGGTCCACCTATTCATCCTTCCTTTCCTTCCCCTGAATTTCTGGAAACCACTGATCTTCTCAGTCTCTAGTTCTGCCTTTCCCAGACCGTTACTGGAATCATACATATGATTGGTATCATACAATGTATAGCCTCTTACAACAGCTTCTTTCACGTAGCAATATGCAGTTACGTATCCTTCATATCTTTTCCTGGCTTAGTAGTTCCTATCTTCTTATCACTGAATAATATTCCATTATATATATGTACCAGTTTGCTCATACATCCACCTATTGAAGGATATCTTGGTTGCTTCCCGTTTTTGCCAATTATGAACAAGTCTTTGAACATTCATGTGCAGGATTTTGTGTGAACATAAATTTTCAACTCATTTGTTTAAGTATTAAGGAACATGATTACTGGATCGTATGGTAAGCCTACATTTAGCTTTGTAAGAAACCACCAAGCCGTCTTCCAAAGTGGCTTTACCATTTTGCACTCCCACAAGCAATGAATTAGAGCTCCTCTTGCTCTACATTCTGACCACCAATTTGGTGCTGTCAGTGTTTTGGATTTTAGCCATTGTAATTGGTGGATGGTGGTATATCATTGTTGTTTTAATTTGCAACTCACTAGTGACATTTTTTCACATGATTATTTGCCATCTGTGCAT
Source organism: Neomonachus schauinslandi (assembly GCF_002201575.2). Taxonomy (NCBI): domain Eukaryota; kingdom Metazoa; phylum Chordata; class Mammalia; order Carnivora; family Phocidae; genus Neomonachus; species Neomonachus schauinslandi. Next base: position 19,790,540 of record NC_058404.1, read on the forward strand.
CTTCTTTGAGGAGGTATCTGTTCATATCTTTTGACTGTTTTTAAAATCAGGTTGTTTTCTTATTATTGAGTTGTAAGAGTTCTTTGTATATTTTAGATACAAGTCACTTAATTGATATGTGTCTTGCAAATATTTTCACCCATTCTGTGTGGCTTGACTTTGCATTCTTCTAAGAGTGTCTTGTGCAAAGCATGTGTTAATTTTAATGAGGTTCAATTTATTAATTTTACCTTTCACAGATTGTGTTTTTGATATTGTTTATAAAAACCTACCACCAAATCCAAAATCATCCAGATTTTCTGCTATGTTATCTTTTAGAAACTTTATAGTTTTGTATTTTACATTTAGGTCTATGATACATTTGAGTTAATATTTATGAAAGGTATAAAGTCTGTGTCTATATTAATTTTTTGAATGCAGATATATAGTTGTCCAGCACTGTACCTTGAAGAGACTGTTGTTTCTTCACTGTATTTCCTTGTTTTTAAATGAAAAATCAGCTGACCATATTTGTATAGGTCTATTTCTGGATTCTCTATTCTGCTCCATTAATCTATTATTTTCCCAATGTTACACTCTATTGATTACCATAGCTGTATAAGTAAGACCTCAGGTGGGTAGTGTCAGTTCTCTGATTTTGTTCTTCTCTTTCAATATTGTGTTGGATGTTCTGGGTCTTTGCTTTTCCATATAAACTTTATAGTTAATTTGTTAATATCTACAAAATAACTTAATGAGAATTTGATTAGAAATATGTTGAATCTATGTATCAAGTTGGTAAGAACTGACATTTTAACACTGTTAACTCTTCTGATCTGAGAACATGGAATATTTCTCCATTTATTTAGATATTGATTTCTTCAAATAGAGTTTTGTACTTTTCCTCACATAGATACATATATTTGTTAAATTTATACCTGCTTCATTTCCTTTTTGTTGTTTATGTAAATGGTGCTGTGTTTTTAATTTCAAATGCCAATAGTTCATTACTGACATGCAGGAGTGCAACTGACTTTTGTGTATTCACCTTGTATCTTATAACTTTTCTATAATCACTTATTAGTTATAGGAGTTTGTTGATTCTTTCAGATTTTCTACTAGACAATCATGTCATCTGTGACCAAATGTAGTTTTATTTATTTCCCATATATATACCTTCCTGCTTTTATTATATTAGCTAGGTCTTTCAATGTTGAATAGGAGGGGTAAGAGCAAACATCCTTGCCTTGTAACCAATTTTAGGTGGAAAGCATATAGTTTCTCACCATACATATGATGTTAGCTGTAGCTTTTTATATACATACGCTTTAGCAAGCTGAGCAAATTCCCTCTTTAGTCCTAGTATGCTGTGAGTTTTTGGTCATGAATAGGTGATGAAATGTGTCAAATGCTTTTTCTGCATCTATTGATATGATCATATGATTTTTCTTCTTTAGCTTGTGGATGTAACAGATTACATAAATTCATTTAAATGTTGAGCTAGTCATGCATTCCTAGAATAAATGCCAGTTGGTCATAGTACACAACGATTTTTATACATGATTGAATTCAATTTGTTAATATTTTGTTGAGGATTTTTGCATCTGTGTTCATGAGATATAGTGGTCTGCAATCTTTTTTGTTCTAATGTATTGGTTCTGGGGTTAGGATAATGCTGACCTCACTGAGTGAGTTAAGAAGTATTTCTTCTGTTTTTTGCTTCCTGGAAGGTAATGTAGAGAATTGGTATCATTTATTCCTTAAATGTTTAATAAAATTAACCACTGAAATCACCTGAGCCCATGTTTTTTTGTTTGAGAAAGTTATTAATTAATGATTCAATTTCTTTAATCAATATAAGCCTATACAGATAATCTATTTGTGAGTGCTGACAGATTTTGTCACTCAGAGGGCTGATCTGTTTCATCTAAGTTATCAAATTGATGGTCACACAATTGTTCATGAAATCCTTTTATTATCCTTTTAATGGGGTCAGTAGTGATGGCCTCTCTTTTACTTCTGATATTAGTAATTTTTGTATTCTCTCTTTTTTTTCTTACTTAACTTGAATAAGCGTTTATCTATTTTAATGATTTCTTCAAAGAACCAGCTTTTGGTTTTGTTGATTTCTCTATCAATTTCCTGTTTCCAGTTTCATTGATTTCTTCTCTAATTTTTATTATTTTATAGCTTCTGCTTACTTTGGATTTAATTTGTTCTCCTTTTATAGCTCCAGTATGCATTTATGTTTACCTCTAGTCATTTATCATTTCTGTCCTCATTGAAATCTTACCTCTATATGGCCTAGAGCAAAGCAGTCATTACTTATCTCTGAGTTTAAAAGGAGTGGGTTTTGTTGAACCATGAGAGACAATGGACTCTGAAAAACAAACTGAGGGTTCTAGAGGGGAGGGGGGTGGGAGGATGGGTTAGCCTGGTGATGGGTATTAAAGAGGGCACGTTCTGCATGGAGCACTGGGTGTTATGCACAAACAATGAATCATGGAACACTACATCAAAAAAAAAAAAGAAAGAAAGAAAAAAAGGAGTGGGTTTTGGTACACATGTGACAATGATCTGAAAGCAAGTGCTTTGGATTTGCAGAAGCCAGTATTTATTGTGAGAAAAAAGAATTTTCTTGAAACTTTCAATCTGGACTCTAGATAGCAGTAAAGCTCCCAGGATTAAAGCATAGTGGCAGAAGGATTAGAGTAAGACTTCAGGATGGTTGCTAAAACACAAAGAAAGCAAAATACTTCTTGGGGCTGGAGACAGAATCTAGTAGGGAGAAGACTGGACAGCAGAGTTCAGATACAAGTTTCCTACCCACCCCATCCCCTTGAACTCAAAGTCCTGTGAGGGGAAGTTTCAAAAATACTAAGGTAGGGTTCAGCAAGTCCAGGAAACATGTAGCTATTTTCTCATTTCCACAGGTGGCGGTTTAGGAGATGGAAGTTTTTTAAAGAAGCCGGATTTTCAAAAGAGCTTCATGTCCTACAGGTTTACAAAAAGATGCAGAAGATCCAGAGTTCAGGGAGATTTCTAGGCATAAAGGCAATTGTACAGCCTTGCAAAAACCAGTCCACTGCATACAGAAATTTTCAGTCCTCCTCAAGAGATTGGGAGTGCTGAGATGACCCAGGGAAGTTTGGGGTTAGCAGAGGAGGTAGAAGCATGTGGGAATGGCAAAGACCACAGTCCCTTGCAGCAAAGACCAGCGCAATTAAAAGGCCATTTTGGACCAGCTGCCTTTCAGCCAGTACAGCAAGAATATACAGCATATCCACGAAATTAAGAAAGATGAGAAACAAGTAAGAGCCTCAAAAATCTAATCCTACTTCTTGTTAACAGAACAATATATAAGCCCCATGGTAATTTGGTTTACTATTGTGAAGAATGAAGATTTTCTAAAATAAGATGTACCCAAAATGACTGAGTTCTGTCAATTATACATCTCTTGCCATGTGGCATCAAATCGTGTGACTGGAAGTGTCCAAAGATGTGTGACTGGATACAACATCACTATATCCAGAAAGACGGTATAAGAGCTGTTGCATGTTTCTGTTAGCACTCTGTGCTTTTGAAAGAAACATGGCAGTGATTTAGGAGGAGGAAATCAAGATACTGTCACTTCTTTTTTCAGATTACCATTTTGCATCCCTGGGTGAGTTCAATGATTGACACAAACTCATACAAATGATAGGTTAGAGAGCAACACATGAAGGATGAAATTAGAAAATATAAAAATGCAGAATTAGAATCTTATATATGTTTTGATCCAAACCCCTATTTACAGAGTAGAAAAAGCAGTAGACAATCTTCACTAGCTGCCCACTAACTTTAGTCCTTACAGAATTAACATTGATATCTAGGGCCAGTGTTCTTGGACTAAAATGTGTTGTCTAGAACTAAGCCCTTGATATCCAAGCCTATGGCCCTTCCATAGGGAAAGCAAATATTTCCTTAACTCAGTGTTCTTCATCAAAGTGATTGAATTTTTTTTATTTCCCAATTGTCACCCAAGGAGAATCAAATTCACTCATTCATTCAACCATTCATTCATTTATTCATATACTCATACATAATTTTTATGTAGGAAAATGAAGACAATATATAAACAAAAAGTAAACATATAATGGGCAATATGGTAATAAATTATGTGTAAAATAAAAAGAATAAAGGAGATAAGAAGTGCTACATAACATAGGGAGTCAGGCAAAACCTCTCTAATAAGGTAACATTTGAACAGAGACACAAAAGAAGTGAGAAAGTCAATCAGCATCCGTGGGAAAAGCATCCCAGGAAGATGGAACAGCAACTGAGGAAGCCCGAGGTACAATAATGCTTGTTATTTTAAATAAGGGAAAAGAGGTCAGAGTAAATGGGGAGGCAGTAGTGGGGGGTGAGATCAGATAGGGAAGTGGTGGTAGCAAGTGAATGGTTCAAGTAGGACTTTGGAAGATTTGGGAACTTGCTCTGAGGGAGAAACCTGTCGATGAAACTACAGATACAGGAGCAGTACTTAAGAAGCTGTACAGTTAGTTAGGGAATGATTAAAAAGGAATGGTGGCTTAGGTCGCATTTGTAGTGGTGGAATGAATGAGAAATAACCAATATTTGGTTGTATTTTGAAGGCAAACATAATCAGTGACCAACTGCCTGGAGCGAGAGGTAAGAAGAGCAGTCAGTCACTCAGTGGCTTTTTATTGTTTCATTTTGTTTTGTTTTCTGCAGTAGGACAGAAAAATCATATCAACCATTTTCTCTTTGACGACTTTATCATTGATAGGCACAAATCTAAACTGCAAGAAACTAGAGTCTACCCTCCTTCCACACACACACACACACAGAGTATCCATTTGAACATTTCCCCATCTCAATGGGGAATATTGCCCTCAATTTTCTATCCTGCTCAGTACAAATGGTAAACCACTTGAATCCTAGTCTATCCTTTTTTTTTCCTTCTGTAACCTTGAGAATTTCAGGTTACAGACATAGACTTCAGAGCTGTGAAGAAACACAACCCAGCACATGCTCTTATTTACATTTAAACCAAGCTGTGTCCTAGACAAGTTACATGACTTCTGTAGGGTGACACCTGAAGAAAAATGATATAACTTGCACTTGCATATGCATTTCCTACATTCCATCTACCTTCTTTATCTGAAATAATCTTTTTTTCAATTCTCCTTCAAAAATATACAAGGAATCAGTGTTACTAGAAAGACTCTTTGGCTACAATTTTGCCCTGGGCTGACATTTTATATTAACTTAAGTTCCTTTACTTTGAAATTTTAAAATCCACTTAAAAATAATTTTTTATTTGCCTTTAATCATTCAAATCAAAATTCTGATCTAAAACTATCTCTATTTATGTACTCTCATCTCTTGTCTTGGTCCCCTCCTATAGCAAAACTTCCATGTATACTATCTCTAATTCCTTTCCATTCTCTCTTCATAACTTCTAACCATATTGTCCTTCAGTAACTCCACCAAATAACTTCTTTTCACAGTTATCAATGACTTCCAGTTTGTAAAATCTAATGTCCACTTCTCAGTCCTCATCTCCCTTGACCCATCAATGTATTTGATATTGTTGGTCACTTTCTCTTCAAAATATTCACTAGGCTTCTGAGAAAGTGCCCTATCTTGATTCTCTATCTACCTAATATGCTGTGTATTCTCAATACCCTTACCTGATTTATTCCCCTCTAAATATTGGCAGTCCATAGAGGTGAGTTTTCAGAAATCTTTTCTCTATATACATTGATCTAGGTGAACTCTAATTCATGACATAAGATAAGAACGGTATACTTATGATTCCAAAAATTCATTCCTGGATTCCATATTTGTCTATTTCCATTTTGCATCTAAGAGACCTCTCCAATTTTGCATGTCTGAAACCCAACTTGCTATTTTATATCCCCATTGCTCTTCTTATAGTCCTCTCAACATCAGTTAATAGCAATTTTATTCTTTCATTTGTCTAAGCAAAAGTGGGCTATTTTTTGCTTTCACAGCCACATCTGATCCATTAGTTAACTCTATCACTCATATTTCATTATATCCAGAATCTGACCACTTCCTCACTTCTGTCATTACTACCCAGGTCTATGCTAACATTATTTTATCTTGGATTATTGAAACATCCTTTCTGTTCTTCCTGTTTCAGTTTTGTACCTTGTACAAACATCAGAGTAATTACTTTAAATCATAGAAAAGACATTATTGCTGTGCTCAGAAGCTTTCTATTGGCTTCCCATATCATTCAGAGTAAGCCAATGGCCTTACAATGGACCACAAGGCCTTCTTGATCCCATGTGTCTTTTTCTCAGCTCAAATTTTAAGATACTCTCCTTCTTGCTTCTACTCACTTTGCTCCAGCCATACTGAACCCCTTGTCCTAAATATGACAAGCAGAATCCTGCTTTTTGGGTATGTTCTTTTCCCAGATATCTACTTGGTTTATTTTCTTATTTATGTCATGCTCAACATCACCCACTCAGGATGACAACCTTATTAAAGTAGTATAAGTCTCTACCAGCCCAACCCAAGCAGGCATCCTTTACCCCTCTTTGCCTGCCCCCCCCTTTTTTTCCATATACCTGACACCATCTAGTACACCCATTTTGCTTGGTTTTATATTTATTGTATGCCTTTTCAATTAAAAAGTGAACTCCATAAGGACAGGGACTTTGCTTTGTTCTTACTATGTCCCAGCACGTGGAATAAAGCCTGACACAAAGTAGGTGCTCACTAAGCACAATATCTACATGAAAGACATACTATAAAGCCAAATGTTGATCGCAACAAAAAGATAATTTAGACAAAATTCATTTTTTTAAGTACCAGAGTCCATTTATAAACTTGGAAGATCTATATGACAAGCCACATTTGGGAGATGTAAATCTTTCTTTTCACTCCTTTATAGACTTTAAAATAGTCATAGTATTTTCAAAATGCACAATTCATACTGAAAACCAATTGGGAAAAATATGTTATAAAAGTTTTCTAGGGTTTATGTTTGTAGTAAAATAAATTTTAGAGTACAATCATAATTCCTGTCTCCTGACAACTGCCATCTATATATAAATCTGTTTAGAAATGGGCCAAAGAAAAAAAAAAAAGGGCGCCTGGGTGGCTCAGTTGGTTAAGCGACTGCCTTCGGCTCAGGTCATGATCCTGGAGTCCCTGGATCGAGTCCCGCATCGGGCTCCCTGCTTGGCGGGGAGTCTGCTTCTCCCTCTGACCCTCCCCCCTCTCATGTGCTCTCTCTCATTCTCTCTCTCTCAAATAAATAAATAAAATCTTAAAAAAAAAAAAAAGAAATGGGCCAAAGGATACATTGTAAAGTATCACCATGAAATTTGATTCAAAATTATTTTTCATTAAAATATACTCCTGAATATATTTTATTCTGACTTTGACAGTATATTTTTAAATCGTATATCAGAGAGATAACTACTTATTAAATCAACTATTATTTTAATAATTAAACAAAGGCTTTCAAAAAAACAAAACAAAAAAATGGTACATGACATGAGTGCTCTAAAATTGTGTCAAATGAAAGCTGTATGTCTTAGTTGACATATAATTCAATGGCTAATATAATGAGATTCCACCCCAAGAATGAAAAATATTAGCTCTTAAATCTTCATTTCAGGAACCAAAACCATATGTTCAGTTGCTGATAGTAAAAGTTTTAGTACATGCCCTTCTGAATTAGAAATATCACTGTAGCAGATTTTGTGACTATGAAATGGATCTACACTAAAGTATCTGAAATATTTAGTTTCACAAGTGAGAAGAATTGCATTTTTTTAAGTTGACTGCTTTTATATGAAATGTAAAATATTTAGCCAAGAATTTACTATAATTCCTTGAAGGACTTCAAAAAATAGGCAAAGCTTGTAGGGTTACTCCCCAGAAAAGTAGCAGCTGGAGGAGAGCATTAAGCCACCCCTCTCGTGAGCTGTATTTTGAGAGGCAGTTACCAGATAAGGAAAATGAGGTGTAGGGAAAGGTTATGGGCAGGTGGAATCAGGCTCCTAGACCAAGGATAAGAGCAGGAGAAATTTTGCCAGTTGCCCCAAAGGCCCATATGTGGTGGATCTGACACCCTTTCCTAGAAACCTTTAAATCTTCAGTAAAAGAAATAACAAAGTTATTATGCCTGATAGAAAAAGAATAGAAGAGAATTTTGATAGAAATTGATAGAAGAGAATTTTGACCCATGTTGGCCTTGTGGTAGAAAGAGATGATCTGTGTGGTTGTGAAATCAACTAGAAGTGGAATCCTTGATAAAATAAGCTCTAATATCAGAGGTTTGGATTGTGAATTATGTATATTTAAATACTGAAGAAGCAAGGAGTCTTGTGATTGAAACCTGCTTTGTATTTTGGGATCCTCATAAGGGAGCTGTGAACTGAGCTATAATTCCTAGTAACATGTTAGGTGGAATTTTCTCTTTAACATTCAATGCAAACTATATTTCCTCCCTGCCTGCCAAAATCCTAGATGCATAGTACATAGAAGAGTGGTGATAAGCTGGCATGAAAAATGATGTTCCTTATAATACTCTGGGATGAGCATTATAGATTTGATGGAGCAGGGGAAGAGGAACAGAATTAAAAATTGATTTTTGCATAATGAATCAGTCATACAGATCATTATATAATTTTACTGGAACAATTAAATCTTTGGACTTTCTTCATGAAATAAGCAGCAAGAAAATATTTTGGATGTTAGTGTTTAGTACAGCATCAACTGACTCAGAGGGTCTTTTAAAATTGGGTCATTGGCAGAAAAAGAAAGGAGACTTGTTTGAGCTCATTAGGCCCTTGTACTTTGATTCACTGTTGAGAAAGAGTCTCTGTTAGAGATTCAGATTTATCTGCAAATGGGAGAATAGCTACTGAGTCCACCTTGGAGCTAATGAATGAAACCACACAATAGCTGAGTCCAAAATATATCTGCTTGGAGCCCACTAGTTACATTCATGACAGCAATAATTGTAGAAAAGAGAGGGGGTCCAAGATGGCATAAGAAGATCTCAAACTTACCTCCTCCCATGGACACACATGGATAAATCTATAGCTACATATAGATCATTTCCCCCTGAAAAAATCAAAAGTCTATATAAACTGCTCTCCACAACATGAGATAAAAGGGCTACCTCTAGATGGGTAGGAGACAGAGACCTGGTCTTGGTGGGGGGGGGGGATAAAAAGAATAAACACATACCTGATAGGGCAAAACACAATAGGCAGGGATTTTATTAGACAAATACTTCTAGAGAACTGAGAGGTTAGTGCCCTACATCAGGTATCCCAGCCCCTGGGATCTATGCCACAGAGATGAACCCCCAGAATGTCTGGCTTGGAAAACCAATAGGCTTGATGTCCAGGGGTCTCCAAGTGTTAGAAAATTGAAATTCCCCTCTTGGAGGGCTTGCATGCAGTCTTGTTCACCCCAAGACCCAGTCAAAAAAAAAAAAAAAGTATAGTTTCAAAAGTGCCTAGACTTTATATGAGAGAAAGTAATTTGCTGACCTAGGGGGCATCAGCTAGAAGGCAGCAGACAGTTGATACACTCTCTTTAGACAGATGTGCTGTGCACTCTCCACATTGGCTACTAGCACAGGCAGGTGAGCTCAGATGCAGCACCCTACAGCTGCCTTGCTAGGATGTTTGGGGGGCAAGCAGTTGTAGCACTTGCTGAGGCAGGAGAGCATGGGAAGTTGCAGCATTCGCCTACCCACTGGCTGGAGCAGGAGAGCACAAAGGTTGTTTCTCCTACTCCCTAGCTAAAGTCTGAGAGCATAGATCATTATGACAATTCCCCACTCCTTTGCTGGGACCACTGTGAGTGGTGTCAGCATTCTCCCACTCTCAGCCTAAAGCCAGTCACATGCAAAGACAAGTCACTCTCCTATTGCACTGCTGAAGCCCACAGCCAACACAGTCAAGACATTTTCCCACTGCCTTTCTGAAGCCAGCAAGCATGCCCAACCTGAGACAATCTTCAGCTGCCTTGCTAAGCCGGTGGGCACAAGCAATCCATAGATAGAACACCCTTGATTGCCTGACCATCATGGCCTAGGGCTGGAATTCCAGAACGCCATGGGCCTGTAACCATTAAAAAAAAAAAAAGATAGTTCTTGGTAGGCCACCACCACTAGGGCAATGCACAAATAGCAGACTGAAACACAGCCCCAGTTTGCTTGTGAGAAAGCCTATTTATTTAGTCTTGAGGGGCAGGCTTCAGGTCCCACATACCTAGAGGATAAGGCAGTGCTCTCAGGGAATATACATGGGGAGACATCATCCCTGCACACACCGTTGGCCTCATTCTAGCTCAGCAACACATCCCAAAAACACACCCATTGAGAGCCCTGATTTTTGTCACCAAAGGGACACTTCCAGATTTCTTGGACTGGAGTCCCACAGGGAATACAACTTTAACTCCCAAAGGAGTGTACATATTTGCATATTTCAAAAGCTGCTGCCTGAGGTCTGGCTTCCAATCAGACTACAACTAGGTGTTAAGTAAGATTTCTCTCCTTGGGTCACTGATGTTACTTGGCACACCCTCAACAATGGAGGCATATCAAAAATAAATCAGGTAGTTTAGAGAATCACAAAGGTTTGAGAGGCAACCAAGAGCAAGGGCAAGTTTGAATGGGAAGAATCATCACCTACTTACGGCCACTCTTCCAAGACAGAGAGGTAGCTGCTTTGCCTAGAAACACAGAAAGTCAAGCAAAATGAAGAAAGAGAGAAATATGTCCCAAACAAAAGAACAGGGCAAAATCTCAGAAAAAGATCTTAATTATATTGAGTTAGATTTTTCCCTCTATACCTACTTTGTTAAGAGTTTTTATCATAAATGGATGTTGACTTTTGTCAATGTTTTTTCTTTATTTATTGAGATGTCATAAGATTTTTAATTTTGTTAATGTGGTATATCATATTGATTGATTTACAGATGCTTATCTTAATGATACAGAGATGAGTAAAACTACCTGATAAAGAATTTAAAGTAATGGTCATAAAGATGTTCACTGAACTTAGAAGAATGGATAAACACAGTGAGAATGAAGAGATAAAAAATATTTAAAAAGTATGAGACAGAAGTCACAAAACTGAAAAACACATAATTGAAATGAACCATATGCTAGAGGGAATCAACAGCAGATTGGATGAAGCAGAAGAACAAATAAGCAAGCTGGAAGACAATCAAACCTCAAGAGAAGGAAGAAAGAGAAGAAAGGAACAGAGAAGAACTACAAAAATAGCCAGAAAACAATTAACAAAATGGCAATAAGTACATACTTATCAATAATTACCTTAAACATAAATGGACTAAATTGTCCAATCAAAAGACAAAGAGTGGCTGAATGGATATGGGGGGAAAAAAAAGACACACATATATACTGCCCACAAGAGAATCACTTCAGATATAAGGACACACACAAACTGAAAGTGAAGGAATGGAAAAAGATAGTGCATTCAAATGAAAATGAAAAGAGGGGCACCTGGGTGGCTCAGTTGGTTAAGCGTCTGACTCTTGATTTCAGTTCAGGTCATGATCTCAGGGTTGTGAGATCGAGCTCTGCATCAGGCTCCATGCTCAGTGGGGAGTATGTTTGAGATTCTTCCCCTCCCCCTTTCTTTTCCCCTCTCCCCACGCCTTCTCTCTCTCCATCTTTAAAATAAATACATGAATCTTTAAAAAAAGAAAATGAAAAGAAAGCTGGTGTAGCTATAGTCATATCAGCCAAAATAGATGTTAAGACAAAGACTGTAAGAAAAGATACCAAAAGAAGGTAATACATAATGAGAAAGAGGCTAATCCAGCAACAAGATGCAACCTTTATAAATATATATGCAACTGACATAGAAGCACTAAAATATATAAAGCAAATGTTAACAGACCTAAAGGGAGAAACTGACAGCAATACAGTAATAATAAGGGATTTTAATATTGTACTTACATCAATGTATAAGTCATCCAGATCAAAAATCAATAAGGAAACATGGCCTTAAATGACATATTAGTTCAGAAGGACTTAACAAATACATGTAGAACATTCTGTCCACAAGCAGCAGAGTATACATTCTTCTCAAGTACACATGGAATATTCTCCAGGATAGATCACATTTTTGTCCACAAAACAAATCTCAACAAATTCAAGATTTAAATCGTATCAAGCATCTTTTCCAACCAAAAGAGTATGAAAGTAGAAGTCAATTATAGGAAGAAAACTGGAAAAAATACGAATATGTAGAGATTAAACAACATGCTGCTGAACAACTATTGGGTGATATAAGAAATCAAAAAATACCTATGGACAAACGAAAACAGAAATAATTCATACCAAAATCTATGAGATGCAGCAAAATCAATTCTAAGAGGAAAGTTCATATCCATTAGCTGCTTAAATAAAGCAGAAAATTCTCAAATATACAACCTACATTTACACCTCAAGAAAATAGAAAAAGAAAAATAAACAAAGCCCAAAGTTATTAAAAAATAAGGAAATAACAATAATTAATGCAGAAATAAATGATATAGAAACTAAAAAAACAATAGAAAGATCAATGAAATTAAGAGTTGATTCATTAAAAAGATGAGCAAAACTGACAATCATTTAGCTAGACTCACCAAGAAAAAAAGAGAGGACTCAAATAAATAAAATCAAAAATGAAACAGGAAAATTTCAACTGATACCACAGAAATACAAAGAATGATAAGAGACTATTATGAACAATCATACACCAATTGGACAACATGGAAGAAATGGTTAAATTCCTAGAAATTTACAATCTCCTAAGACTGAATCATGAAGAGAAAGAAAATCTAAATAGACTGATTTCTAGTAAGGAGTTGAATCAATAATCAAAAACCTCCCAATAACAGAAGTCCAGGACCAGAGGGCTTCACTAGTGAATTCTGCCAAATATCAAAGAATATTTAATACATATCCTTCACAAACTCTTCCAAAAATTAAAGAGGAGGGAAACTTCCAAATGCACTTTACGAGGCTATGATTACTCTGATACCAAAAACAGATAAGAACACACAATGATAAAAAATTACAGGCCATGGGTGCCTGGGTGGCTCAGTTGGTTAAGCATCTGCCTTCAGCTCAAGTCATGATCCTGGGGTCCTGGAATGGAGCCCTGCACCAGGCTCCCCGCTCAGTGGGGAATCCTGCTTCTCCCTCTCCCTTGCTGTTCCCCCTGCTTGTGCTCTCTCTTGCTCTCTCTCCTGCTCTCTGTCAAATAAATAAATAAAATCTTAAAAAATATATATTACAGGCCAATATTCCTGATGAGTCCAGATGCAAAATTCAACAAAATATTAACAAGCCAAATTCAACAATACATTAAAAGAATCATACAGGATGATCAAGTAAAATTTATACCAGAGAGGCAAGGATGGTCCAGTATCTTGAAATCAATATGATACACCACATTAACAAAATGAAAGATAAAAATCATATACTCATCTCAATAAATACAGGGAAAGCATTTGACAAAATTCAATATCCATTTATGATTTAAAAAACTCTGTTTTAAATTTTTATTTATTTATTTGAGAGAGAGAGAGCACAAGCAGGGAGAGAGGCAGGCAGAGGGAGCATCAGGCTCCCCGCTGAGCAAGGAGCCCAATGTGGGACTCAATCCGAGGACCCTGGGATCATGACCTGAGCCAAAGGCAGGTGCTTAACTGACTCAGCCACCCAGGCATCTCTATGATAAAAAACTTTAACAAAGTAGGAATAGAAGGAACAACCCAACTCAATATAATAAATGCTATATGCGACAAAACCATAGCTAATATCATATTCAACAGTGAAAAGCTAAAACCTTTTCCTCTAAGATCAGGAAGTGCCCACTCTCACCGCTTTTGTTCAATATAGCACTAAAAGTTCTAACCACAGCAAGTAGTCAAGAAAAAATTAAAAAAAAAAAAAAGGCATCCAAGCTGTAAAGGAAGAAGTAAAATTGTCAAAATTTGAAAATGACATGATACTATTAAAAAAAAAAACAAACCTAAACTCCAGCAAAAAAAAAAAAAACTTTTAAAGCTAATAAATGAATTCAGCAAAGTTGTGGGATGCAAAATTAATATGCAAAAAATTGTTGTGCTTCTACACACTAATAACAAACTATCAGAAAGAGAAATCAAAAGAACAATCCCATTATAACTGCATCAAAAATAATAAAATACCTAGGAATAAATTTAACCAAAGAAGTAAAAGACTTGTACACTGAAAACTGTAAGTAACTGATGAAAGAAACTGAAGACACAAATAAATGGAAAGATATTTTGTGCTTATGGATTGGAAGAATTAACATCGTCAAAATGTCCATACTACCCAAAGCAATCTATTATTCAATGTAATCCTTATAAAAATTCCAATGACATTTTTCACAGAACTAGAATAAATAATTCTAACATTTATATGGAACCATAAAAGACCCCAAATAGCCAAAGCAATCTTACAAAAGAACAAAGCCAGAGGTATCACACCACCAGATTTCAAACTATGTTATAAGCTATAGTGATCAAAATAGCATGGTGTTAGAATAAAAGCGTACATAGGTCAATAGAACAGAATAGAAAGCCCAGAAATAAACTCATATATATGTGTCAATTAATTTATGACAAAAGAGGCTAGTGGGGAAAGGAAATTTTCTTCAATAAATGGTTTTGGAAAATCGGACAGCTACATGCAAAAGAACTGGACCACTATCTTACACTATATACAAAAATTAACTCAAAATAGATAAAAGACTTGGATGCAAGACATGAAATCATAAAACTCCTAGAAGAAATTATAGGCAGTAAGATATTTGATATAGGTCTTAGTGATGTTTTGTTTGTTTGTTTTTATTTAATCTGACTCAAAGGCAGGGAAACAAAAACAATAATAAACAAATGGCACTATATCAAACTATAAAGCTTCTGCACAGTGAAACAAAAAGGCAACCTACTGAATGGGGAAGATAAAATATATAAACTACTCATACAACTCAAAAGCAAAGCAAAACAAAACTAAACAAAAACAATTCAATAAAAAATGGACAAAAGATCTGAATAGATATATTTCCAAGGAAGACTTAGACATGGCCAAGAGTCACATAAATAGATGCCAAATATAACTAATCATCAGAGGAATGCAAATCAAAACCATAATGAAATATCACCCTACACCTATCACAATGGCTACTGTCAGAAAGACAAGATATAATAAGTGTTGGCAAGGATGTGGAGAAAAGGGAACCTTCGTGCACTGTTGGTGGGAATGTAAAACAGTACAGTCACTATGGCAAACAATATAGAGGCTCCTCAAAAAAATTAAAAATAGAGCTGCCACATGATTCAGCAATTCCACTACAGGGTATCTATGTAAAAAAAAAACAAAAACGAAAACATTAAATTGGAGAAGATATATGCACCCCTATGTTTATTGTAACATTATTTATAATAGTCAAGATATGGAAGCAATCTAAATGTTCATTGGGGTGCCTAGGTGGCTCAGTCGGTTGAGTGTCTGACTCTTAGTTTTGGCTCAGGTCATGATCTCAGGGTTGTGACATCCAGCCACATATGGGGCTCTACACTCGGTGGGGTGTCTGCTTGAGATTCTCTCTCACCCTCTCCCTCTGCCCCCTCCCCCCGCTTTCACGCTCTCTCTCTTTTTCTCTGTCTCAATAAATAAATAAATCTTCAAATATCCATCAGTGGATGAATGGATAAAGAATATGTGCTATATATATGCCATGAAATAGTACTCAGACATAAAAAAATGAAAACTTGACATTTGCAACAACACATCTGGACCTTAAGGTGAAATAAATGAAGTAAGTTAGAGAGAGAAAGACAAATACTGCATGGTTTCTCTTATATGTGGAATATAAATAAAATACAAAAAAACACACAAAAAAACAAAAAACAAAAAACACAAAAACATAACCCAGACTCATGGATACAGAGAACAGATTGGTGGTTGCCCGAGGGGAGAGGTGTTGGAGGTGGACAAAATTAGTGAAGGGGATTAAAAAGTACAAGATTCCCTTTACAAAATAAGCCATAGGGATGTAATGTGCAGCATGGAGAATATAATCAATAATACTCTA
This sequence comes from Neomonachus schauinslandi, assembly GCF_002201575.2. Classification (NCBI taxonomy): domain Eukaryota; kingdom Metazoa; phylum Chordata; class Mammalia; order Carnivora; family Phocidae; genus Neomonachus; species Neomonachus schauinslandi. The sequence goes on from NC_058404.1 coordinate 19,806,670, forward strand.
TTAATTTTTTAAGGTGAGAGATGCCTACTCTGGTGATCATTCCACATGTATACAAATGTAATGTCACTATGTTGCACACCTGATACAAATATAATATTGTATGTCAGTTATACCTCAATAAATTTTGAAAGAAATGGTAGAAAAATTTCAAGTGGTTTTTTAAGCAAAAATACAATTTAAAAGATTAAATTTAAAATGGGTTTTGATAAATGTATAATGACATGCATCCACTGCAGTATCATACAGAGATTCACTGCCCTAAAAATCCTCTGTGCTCTGCCTATTCAGCCCTCCCTCCCATTAATCTCTGGCAACCACTGAGCTTTTTAGTGTCCCCAGAGTTTTCTCTTTTCCAGAATGTTGAATAGTTGGAATCATACAGCATGTAACCTTTTTAGATTGTCTTCTTTCATTTATTAATATGCATTTAAGTTTCCTTTATGTCTTTTCATGGTTTGATAGATTATTTCTATCTGAATAATATTCCACTGTTGTTAAACATTTGTCAAAACCCAGAGAATGTATATATCCAAGAATGAGCCCCAGGGACTTTGGGTGATAATGATGTGTTAATGTAGTTTCATCAATTGTAACAAATGTACCACTGTGTTGCAGGCTATCAGTAGCAGAGAAGATTGTACATATGTAAAGGGAAGGAGTGTATAGGAACTCTATGCTTTACATTCAATTTAGCTATAAACCTAAAACTGGTCAAAAAAAGTATATCTATTTTTAAAGTTTTTTTTCAAAATTTAAATATCAATGGGCTATATACTTTCCAGTTCACTAGACAGAAAATATCCCAAAACAGAATCACGAAAACATAATATAGAAAATAATAACATATAAATAGGGGCACCTGGATGACTCAGTCATTAAGCGTCTGCCTTCGGCTCACGTCATGATCCCAGGGTCCTGGAATTGAGCCCCGCATCGGGCTCCCTGCTCCGCGGGAAGCCTGCTTCTCCCTCTCCCACTCCCCCTGCTTGTGTTCCCTCTCTCGCTGTGTCTCCCTCTGTCAAATAAATAAATAAAACTTAAAAAGAAAAAGAAGATAATAACATATAAATAAAATGTAGAAAATAAAATAGAAAAGACAATAAAAGACAAAATGTAAAATCAGAGCCAAATATATTAATCTTGATGAAATGTTATAAATGGGAGTTTGAATGAAAGGATTTTCTCATCACATTAGTGATAGCACTTTAATTATATTAACTCTTTAATTTGCTATAAATCAATTTACAAATATGCTTAAATTCAAATAAAGATACCAACAAGAATATTTTGGAACACAACAAAGTACCTCTAAATTTATGTGATGAATGACTGAACAGTAAGACCAGTATTAAAAAATAAAACTAAGATATTTAAAATAAATATGGCTTTTAAAAATTGAGCCAATTTAAAATGGCCCAAGAATGAATATATAAATGGAAGAGATTAGAAAGCACAGAAACAAACCCAGGTGGAAGAACTTACTAATAACAAAATGACATTTCAAATTAGTAACACCAGAACAATTGTTCCATTCATGGTGTTAGGAAAAAAGGTTAACAAAGAGTCAGATCAACATCTCACACCTTATGTTGAAATTAATTCCAATACTAAATATAAAAAATGAAATGAAAGAAGAAAATTGTGGTTTTTTCTTTCTGACCTTAGAAGATGCCTTTTAAAATTATATATCACAGAACAGTCATATAAAAAGGGTGATAAACTATAAAATATAAAATTATTATACATTATACCACCGTATACAAAGCAAAGACAAACAAATGTGGAAAAATTTATTAGAAAATATGTTACATAAAGGTTAATATCCTTATAACATGTAGAAAATATGTAAAATACATTTATTATTATTATTACTGCTTGTCTTCCAGCACACCATTTCTTTACCGGTGTTCAATATTAAATTATAACCCTGCTTCTCCAGCCACATAAATTGATTCAGGGATGGGAACCTGAGCCAAGGTAGGCTCCAAACCCTAAACACCTACCAGGAATCAAAAAGGGTGCTGGCCAAGCTAGGACTATCAAATTCCCTCCTGGAATGTCTCAAACACCAAATGGGGACTAGACTTAGTCTCTCTGTGGAAAGATTATGAAACACTTGTTGCAGAAATATCATTTTCTATGTTCTCAAATACAGACAAAGCTGATCTGAGAGAATGATGTTAACATGATGCTGACTCTCTCTCTCTCATTCTCTCTCCCTTTCTCACACACACACACAGCACACATGCAGTCCTAATTTTTAGAAGTTAACTCAGTTTTTAAGAAGCCTGGAGAGTAAAATACTCTATTGGCATTTGAATGAGCCAAGAAAATACATATAAACATATGTATATATAAAACCACAAATTCACAAGTTACACTTTGAAAATCAAAACTCAATTAAATCATGTAAGTTATTTAATATTTTTAAGAAATCAAATATTTCTCATTTTCCTGAAAAGTATTTGCCAGAGTGGGAGATTCCTAATCATGCCAAAAAGAATTTTTGGAAAAACATCCCCTTCATGAAATTTTACTTAATATACTTCACTTCTGTTGTACAGTATTTCTTTAAGATTTTTGGGGCCTCTTGCCTGTCATGTACAACTGCCAATGGAATCTTCAAAGGGAACGTTGACTTGCCTCCCACCTATTGTTTCCAAAATCTTGCAGGAGGGTTTTAATTATTATCATCTCTGATTAGGCTGTATAAATCAAATACTTTACTTTGTCCTGACAAGATTTCTCTTCTGAAGCATATACCATTGTTAATAATTACTAAAGACATTTATTCCATAAAATCTTTGTTATTTGCTTTATATAGAATTTAAATTTAATTATAATCATAGACAGTTAAAAGTAATCCTTCCAACATACAGATGTCTAAATAATTTACCAAAGCACTCTCATTTTGTTACATTTATCGAGTGTATCTATATTTCTATATTAATTCGTATGAATATATATTTTACATCACTGCAAGTCTTGTGCTTTTAATGACTTTTGATAGACATTAATATTTTTATCGTATTTTCCCAAAGGCACACTAATTAATGCTATTATTTTCAGTTAGAAATATAAAATGTATTCCCTATTTTTGATGACTTTGAAACATAACTCTTGGGATATAATCTCTGTATGAAAGGCATAAAATGAATTGTCTGTCAAACAGTATGCATTTTTCCTGTAATGAAAATTTCCTTGACAATATCATCCATCTTCTATTGCCTGATGGGCACATAAAAGTCAAGCTTCCTAACATTGTTAGATGTTATTTATCTTGAACTTGTGCTAGCTTCAGGTGTCACAGAAACTGGGCAAGAGGCCACAAATGCATATACAAACACAAAATTTGTATCATTATACCTACATAAGAATCTGGTGAGGTAGGTAAATATGTTAGCCTTCTCTAGAACAATGTTACTTTTTGTTGTTGTTGTTTGTTTTGTTATGAGGTGTATTGAGAAGTATGACTGTAGTTTGAATGGGATGCCAGGAAGAGAGATACTAATTCCATTTAGCCATTATTTACTGAGTATCTAATTTTGAAAGTACTGACAGAAGGTACTTAAGCTAGGAAGTCCATTTGAAGCTTGTGATGAATGTACTGCTAGATACTAGAGTAGGAAAAATTGTGTGGTAATTTGTAAAACATACTTAAATATCTATACTTCTTTCCTTACTTCAAATTCTTACAGGCTGACTATGTATGTTGATTGGGATCTTCCCATTTATGAAAATAAGTGAAATAAATAAATAAATAAGTAAATGCCTCTGTAAGATTAATAACTGACCTTAGTACACAGATGCTATACAGGCATGCCTTATTGCATTGCATTTCTTTTACTGCACTTTGCAGTATTGCATTTGTGAAATTGAATATTTGCAGTAACTGTTGAGCAAGTCTCTCAGCACCATTTTTCCAACTGCATTTGTTTACTTTGTGTTTGTGTCCTATTTTGATAATGTTTGCAATATTTCAAATATTATTATTATATTATTATTAATTATTATTATTATATCTGCTATGATGATCTGTGATCAATGATCTTTGATGCTACTATTGTAATTGTTTTGGGGAGCCACCAACTACACCGTTGTAAGATGCCAAACTTAATCCATGAATATGTGCATTTTGACTGTTCTACCAACCAACCATTTCCCATCTCTCTTCCTCTCCCTGGGCCTCCCTATTCCCTGAGACACAATATTGAAATTAGGTCAATTCATAATCTACAATGGCCTCTAAGTGTTCATCTGAAAGGAAGAGTTTCATGTCTCTCACTTTAAATCAAAAGCTAGAAATAATTAAGCTCAGTGAGGAAGGCACGTTGAAAGCCAAGATAGGCTAAAATCTAGGCCTCTTGAGCCAAGCAGTTGGCCAAGCTGTGAATGCAAAGGAGACGCTCTTGAAGGAAATTAAAAGTGCTACTCCAGTGAACACATGAATGATAAGAAAGTGAAACAGCCTTCTTGCTGATATGGAGAAAGTTTTAGTGGTCTGGAGAGATGATCAAACCAGCCATAATATTCCCTTAAGCCAAAGCCTAATCCAGAGCCTAATTCAATTCTAGGAAGGCTGAGAGAGGTGAGGAAGCTGCAGAAGAAAAGTTGGAACCTTCAGAGGTTGGGTCATGAGGTTTGAGGAAAGAAGCCATCCCCCTAACATTAAGTATAAGATGAAGCAGCAAGTGCTGCTGTAGAAGCTGTGGTAGGTTATCCAGAAGACCTAGCTGAGAGAATTCATGAAGGGGTCTATACTAAACAACAGCTTTTCAATGAGACAAAATAGCCTTCTATTGGAAGAAGATGCCATCTAGGACTTTCATAGCTAGAGAGGAGAAGTCAAATATTGGATTCAAAGCTTGAAAGAACATGACTCTCTTCTTAGGGGCTCATGAAGCTGATGACTTTAAGTTGAAGCCAATGCTCATTCACCATTTTGAAAATTCTAGGGCCCTAAAGAATCATGTTAAAACTATTCTGCCTATGCTCTATAAATGAAAAAACAAAGCCTGGATGACAGCACATCTGTTTACAACATAGTTTATTGAAAACTTTAAACACACTATTGAGACCTACTGCTAAAAAAAAAAAAAAATTCCTTTCAAAATGTCAGTGCTCATTGACAATATACCTGGTCACCCAAGAGCTGTGATGAAGATGTACAATAAGATTAATGTTTTTATTATGTTCTTTTCATGCCTGCCAACACAACATCTATTCTGCAGCCCATGGATCAAGGAGTAATTCTGCTTTCAAGTCTTATTATTTAAGAAATATGTTTGGCAATCCTATTACTTCTATAGACTGATTTCTCTAATGGATATGGGCAAACTAAACTGAAAACCTTCTGGAAAAGATTCGCCATTCTAGATGCCATTAAGAGCATTCATGATTTATGGGAAGAGGCCAAAATATCAACATGAGCAGGAGTTTGGAAGAAGTTCATGGATGACTTTGAGAAGTTCAAGACTTCAATGGAGGAAGCAACTGCAGATGTCATGGAAATAGCAATAGAACTAGAATTAGAAGTGGAACCTAAAGATGTGACCAAATCTGCTGCAATTTCATGGTAAAACATAAATGGGTGAGGAATTTCTTCTTAGGGATGAGCAAAGAAAGTGGTTTCTTGAGATGGAAACTACCTCTGGTGAAATGATGTGAAGATTAGAATACTACATAAACTTAGCTGATGAAGCAAGTAGCAGCTTTTAATTGAGAGGATTGATTCCAATTTTGGAAGAAATTCTATTACAGGTAAAATGCTATCAAACAGCATCACATGCTATAAAGAAATCATTCATGAAAAAAAGAGTCAATCTATGCAGCAAACTTCATTGTTGTCTTGTTTTTAAAAATTTCCACAGACATCCCAACCTTCAGCAACCATCACCCTGCTCAGTCAGCAGCCACCAACAATGAGGCAAGATCCATGACCAAGGAAAAGATTATAAATTGCTGAAAGTGCAAATGATGGTTAGCATTTTTAGTAGTATTTTTAAATTAAGGTATCCACATTGTTTTGAGACATAATGCTATTAATCATTCTTAAATATCTAAAGCCCAGCACACATAATAGGCTGCAATATAATGTAAACATAACTTTTATATGCACTGGGAAACCAAAAACTTCATTGACTTGCTTTAGTGAGAAACTTGCTTTATTGTGGTGGTCTGGAACCGAACCCGTAATATCTCTGAGGTATGCCTATACATTTCTCTAAAGCTGTGTTCACTGTCACATTTGATTATTGTATTTATGATTTGATATCAGCTTTGAACCCCATGATGCCATAGATTTTTCCAGCACCTGCTAGAACAATTGATTTTGCTGTCAGAATTATGAAACTACCTATGGCATGTAAATATTTCATTCTCATTTGTACATAAACCAGATAGGAATGACCTGAACTTAACCAGCTTAGTTCAGATTTTTTTGTCTAGTTGATATTTGTGAGCTGTTTTACAATTTGGTCTTGAATTTATAAATTTTTATTCATTCTTATAGTCACTGATTTACTATTCTACTTCATACGATGCCAGGAGTCTTGATTCACCAGCTGCCTTATTCATCTCTGTTGGTAGCCTAATTGATATAAGCTAGAGGGAAGAAATGGTAGTCAGCATGAGTCTAGAATACAGATTTTACAACAGCAAAAGTTTTGAAATAGTTCATAGAGTATATCATGAAGTAACAGGTATGCATAGTTAAAATTCATCCTTCTTAACCAATATATTCTGTAAATTCTGTAAATTGGGAGAAATTTCTAAATGTGTGAAATGTAAGGACAGTTTCATTCAATAGAAATATATAATTATCATGCCAAGAATGTTGTTTATATTGGTGTTTTTGTAAAATTTAGAGACACTTGGGAGGAAGAAGGAAATGTTCATAATCAAAGAGGTGTATATAAGGCTGAAGGGTGGTTCTAGACAAGAGGAAGGACTTGCATCACCTATATATACTACTGTCGTAGCTGTGTGGACATACAGCTAGCTGTGTGGTCTTCCCCCTCAAACTCACTGGGCAACAGTCAGTTCACCATCACTGATAGCACTCACCCACCTTGGTCAGAGGAGAAAATGTATGCCACCTTCAGAGTCCATCATGTATGAAGCTTCTATCCCTGTAGGTTAGAGACAATGGATCATTTGACATTTTATCTCCAGTGTCCTGTATAATGTCCAGAACACAACAGACATTCTATACAGATATTCACATTTGATATATGCTTCTTTTCCAGAAAGGAATAAAAGTCCTAGAGCTTGATTAACATGGTGGTAAGTCTGTGCCCAAATCAGCAGCAGAGTCCCAGCACTGTCATCTAAGACTCTCATCTCAATGCTCTGATTCCCTATCCTTGCTAGTCAAAACATGGTCTGTGGGTGTGCATTTCAGTGAGATCCCCAGGTCAGCTGCGGGCACATGAAAGCTGGAGAAGCACTGCCTTACGTCATATGTGACAGGCTCTCTACTATACATGATCACAAACAGAGGTTGAATTTAGAGCATCTAGGTATATGAGCTCTGAAATCAGATGGTTTAGGTTGGGACTTGCTTCCACCTCTTACTAAGCATAGAACTTTGGGGTAAGTTATTACACATTTTTAGGCCTTGGTTTTATCACATCTACACTGGAGGCAGTGGGTAATAATAGCTTTTTCCACACAGTATTCAGTATTAAAGTAGTAATACATATGATCCTTCTGCCATATGCTATGCATAGAATAAACATAAGTTATTACTAACTTATTTAATGCTAATAAGAGGCCTATAAATGTATACACAAAGATTTTTCTATAATTACACAATGTTCCACAATTAATTACAATTTAAAATCATGGTACTCTCTCACCTCTAGCTGTCAATATGATATGCAAGAATTATGTATGTAAGTGTATTATTGTTGGTAGGGGAGATAGGATCTCTCTCTCTCTCTCTCTCTCTCTCATCTATCTCTTTCTTTTCTTTGATTCCTTCCCATCTCATTTTGTCACCAGACAAACCTGAGGGGGCTCTCTATTCTACTCCTATTTATTAATTTCTTCCTCCAGACAGCCTGAAAGTGTTATCTTTGGGCTTAAGGGCCTCCCCCACAGCAATAAGTGTATGTTTTCAGTGCCCTGGCAAGATTAGCCACTGGTCATGGTAGTAAGCTGCAGCACTAAATAAAGCCCAGGCACATTGGCTAGGACTCTTGCACGGGGAGAGCAAAGGAGTACCAAATACTCCGCCCTGCCCCCCTTATTTCTTACCAGTGCTGGAGCCACTGGCCACCATGATGTGCAATGCAATACCCTTAGGGGTCAGGAGAGCACACAATGACAGCACAGCAAGCAGCAGATAGGAGGAGGCCTAGGTCACTACCCTTCCACTAGCCCTGCCCTTACTCTTAGGAGACAGTAGGTAGTCATTCTTAAATTTCTCTTGATGGCCTGAAACTCAGCCTTTCTGCAAAACCTTACATCAGTGAGCTACCTTCCTGAATGATGGCTGGGGGATTGCCCCAAATGATCTATCTCCAGTCACCTGCAGACATAATATCCTGGAATCTTTATCTTGGAGAATTCTAGCCTGATCACGTGCAAACAGGACTCAAGAGCTCACCAGTTAAGACATTATGTTGTCACTGCCCCTGGCTCCTATTGACAGGTCAGCCTCTCGTCATACTCTGTATGGGCTTGTGAGGCCCCTTGCCTCAGACTTGGTGGCAGGAGTCCCAGAGACCACCTGGCAGACAAATGTCTCACCCAACAGCATTTCATGTCATGATATAGTCAGTTAACAATAGTTCTCACATCGGGGGTAAGGAGGAAGCTTTGGAATGGAGAGATGGCAGCACTTAGAGGGACAATAGAAGCACAAGACAGCTAAAGCACAAGCCAGCCAGCACTTGGTCTGTCCCAGGAGGCCTTCCCTCACATTAGGAACCAGTTAATTAGCTAAGAGGCAGTCAGTTAAATCTGTCTGGATGTCCTCCATCATGCTTGGACCATGCTGTCCATGACACCAATTGTTTTATTCACCAATTCTTCACTCCCTAGATGAAGGACAAAGTCTTGCCCTAGCATTCAAGAGATGGGGAGACACACGACACTCAAAGTTAGAGAAGTGAAATACCATGCAGGGCCACACAGGGGCCACACATGGTATTACCATGCAGAACAAGCAGGTGCTGTGGGAGGTCCCACAGTAATAAAAAAATGTCAGTGTTCCCCACAAGAATATGTTTATTTGAAAACTCCTCAGGTTGGCCAGGAGCTGAAAAGCAGCAGCTAGCCCAACTGATATAGGGGAAGTAGCCAGGGGGGGGAGCCTTTCCCACCTAATGTTGGGGATCCATAGCTAACAAGAGCAGATGAACTCACAATTAAGTCTCTGGGGCCCTATAAGACTCAAAGATATCAAGGCAGCACATGAATTTTTAGGTCTTACAATACATACCCTCAATGGAGTTCTAGGAGAAGTATAGAGCTGGGAATGTTAGCAACTGGCACTAGAAAGAGAATTCATGGCAAGATTCTAGATGAGAATCCAAGAAAAGGAAACATTCTTTTTGTTTTGTTTATTGTTATTTTTGTTTTTAATGTCCATCATCCAGTTACCCAATCCCCCCACTTCTTCCCCTCCAGCAACCCTCAGTTTGTTTCCTATGATTAAGAGTCTCTTATGGTTTGTCTCCTTGTCTGGTTTCACCTTTTTTCATTTTTTTCCGTCTCTTCCCCTCTGATCCTCTGTTTTGCTTCTTAAATTCCACATATGAGTGAGATCAGATGATAACTGTCTTTCTCTGACTGACTTATTTCGCTTAGCATAATACCCTCTAGTTCCATCCATGTTGTTGCAAATGGCAAGATTTCATTTTTTTGATGGGTGAGTAGTATCCCATTTGTGTATGTATGTGCATGTATATATAAATATGCACACACCAGACTTCTTTATTCATTCATCTGTCAATGGACATCTGGGCTCTTTCCATAGTTTGGCTACTGTGGACATTGCTGCTATAAACACTGGGGTGCAGGTACCTCTTTGGGTCACTACAATTGTATCTTTGGGGTAAATCTCTAGGAGTGCAATTGCTGGGTCATAGGGTAGCTCTATTTTCAACTTTTTGAGGAACCTCCATACTATTTTCCAGAGTGGCTGTACCAGGTTGCATGCCCACCAAAAATGTAAGAGGGTTCCTCTTTCTCCATATCCTCCCAACATGTGTTGTTTCCTGAGTGGTTAATTTTAACCATTCTGACCAGTTTGAGGTGGTATCTTATTGTGGTTTTGATTTGTATTTCCCTGATGCTGAGTGATGTTGAGCATTTTTTAATGTGTCCATTGGCCATTTGGATATCTTCTTTGCAAAAATGTCTGTTCATGTCTTCTGCCCATTTCTTGACTGGATTATTTGTTCTTGGGTGTTGAGTTTGATAAATTCTTTATAGATTTTGGATACTAGCTAGCCCTTTTTCTGATAAGACATTTGCAAATATCTTCTCCCATTCTACAGGCCGCTTTTGGTTTTCTTGACTGTTTCCTTTGAAGTGCAAAAGCTTTTTATCTTGATGAAATCCTAATAGTTCATTTTTGCCTTTGTTTCTCTTACCTTTGGAGATGTGTCTAGGAAGAAGTTGCTGCAGCCAAGGTCACAGAGGTTGCTGCCTGTGTTCTCCTCTAAGATTTTGATGGATTCCTGTCTCACATTGAGGTCTTTCATCCATTTTGAGTCTATTTTTGTGTGTGGTGTAAGGAAATGGCCCAGTTTCATTCTTCTGCATATGGCTGTCCAATTTTCCCAACACCATTTGTTGAAGAGACTGTCTTTTTTCCACTCGTTATTCTTTCCTGCTTTGTCAAAGATTAGTTAACCATAGAATGGGGTTCCATTTCTGGGTTCTCTATCCTGTTCCATTGATCTATGTGCCTGTTTTTGTGCCAGTACCATACTGTCTTGATGATTATTGCTTTGTAATACAACTTGAAGTTCAGGATTGTGATGCCACCAGCTCTGGTTTTCTTTTTCAACATTCCTTTGGCTATTTAGGGTCACTGCTGGTTTCATACAAATTTTAGGATTTGTATGGCTCTGTGAAAAAAGTTGATGGTATTTTGATAGGGATTGCAATAAATGTATAGGTTTCTCTAGGTAGCATAGACATTTTAACAATATTTCTTCTTCCAATCCATAAGCATGGAATGTTTTTCCATTTCTTTGTGTCTTCCTCCATTTCTTTCATTAGTGTTCTATTACAGATCCTTTGCCTCTTTTATCAGGTTTATTCCTAGGTATCTTATGGGTTTCGGTGCAATTGTAAATGGGATCGACTCCTTAATTTCTCTCTCTTCTGACTCATTGATAGTGTATAGAAATGCAACTGATTTCTGTGCATTGATTTTACATTCTGCCACTTTGCTGAATTCCTGTGTGAGTTCTAGCAATTTGGGGGGTGGACTCTTTTGGGTTTTCCATATAGAGTATCATGTCATCTGTGAAGATTGAGAGCTTGACTTCTTCTTTGTCAATTCTGATGCCTTTTATTTCTTTGTGTTGTCTGATTGCTAAGGCTAGGATTTCTAGTACTATGCTGAACAACAGTGGGGAGAGTGGACATCCCTGCTGTATTCCTGACCTTAGAGGAAAGGCTCTCAGTTTTTCCCCTCTGAGAATGATATTCACTGTAAGCCTTTCATAGATGACTTTTATGATATTAAGTTATGTTCCCTCTATCCCTACACTGTGGAGTTTTAACCAAGAAAGGATGCTGTACTTTGTCAAATGCTTTTTCTACATCTATTGAGAGGATCATATGGTTCTTGTCCTTCCTTTTGTTAATGTAGTGTATCACTTTGATTGATTTGTGGATGTTGAACCACCCTTGCAGCACAGGAATAAATCCCACTTGGTTGTGGTGAATAATCTGGAGATGTCTTTGGGTCTAAAATGAGTCTCTTGTAGACAATATATGGATAGGTTGTGCTTTTTTATCCAATCTGATACTCTCTGTCTTTTTATTGGAGCCTTTAGCCCATTTACATTTAGAATAACTATCAAAAGATATGAATTTAGTGCCATTCTATTACCTTTAAAGTCCCTGTTTCTCTATATTGTCTCTGTTCCTTTTTGGTCTGTTACTTTTGGGCTCTGTCTTTGCTTAAAGGATCCCCTTTAATATTTCTTACAGGACTGGTTTAGTGATCACCAATTCTTTTGTTTGTCCTGAAAGCTCTTTATCTCTTCTTCTATTTTGAAAGACATCCTTGCTGGATAAAATATTCTTGGCTGCATATTTTTCTCATTTAAGACCCAGAATATATCCTGGCAGTCCTTTCTGGCCTGTCAGGTCTCTGTGGATAGTTCTGCTGTCAGTCTAATATTTCTGCCCTTGTAAGTTATGGATCTTGTCTTGGGTTGCTTTCAGGATTTTCTCTTTGTCTCTGAGATTTGCAAGTTTCGCTATTATATGTCAAGGTGTTGCCCTGTTTTTATTGCTTTTGAGAGGAGTTCTCTGTGTTTCCTGGACTTGAATGCCTTCCCCAGATTAGGGAAGTTCTCAGCTATAATTTACTCCAATATACCTTCTGCCCCCCCCCTTATTCCAGGATTTCAGTTATTCTAATATTGTTCACTTTATGGTATTACTTATCTCTAGAATTCTCCCCTCATGATCCAGTAGTTGTTTATCTCTCTTTTTCTCAGCTTATTTATTCTCCATCATATGGTCTTCTATATCACTAATTCTCTCTTCTGCCTCACTTATTCTAGCAGTTAGAGCCTCCATTTTTTATTGCAAATCATTATTGGCCTTTTTTTTATTTCAACTTGATTAGATTTTAGTTATTTTATTTCTCCAGAAAGGGATTCTCTAGTGTCTTCTATGCTTTTTTCAAGCCCAGCTAGTATTTTTATGGTCATTATTCTGAACTCTATTTCCAACATCTTACTTATGTCCATACTGATTAGGTCCCTGGCCATCAGTACTGCCTCTTTTTCTCTTTTTTACAGTGAGTGTTTACATCTTGTCTTTCTGTCCAGAGAAGAATAGATGAGCAAGAGAACAAAACACTAAATGGCAACAACGACCCCAGAGAAATATACACTAAACAAATCAGAAGAGACCTGAAACTGAAAACAGTAAATAAGACAAAAATTTTTTAAAAAGAGAATATAATCAGACAGGTGAAGAGAACAGACCAATACACTGGATCCTGTGTGTATTTTGGTCTTTTTGTTAGAATAATAGATCCCAAAATTGTAAAGAAAGAAAAACTTATATACATACAAAAATAAAATTAAATACATTGAAAGGATAGAATGTAACTGTAGAAATGAAAACTAAAAGACAAAAAAAAAAGAGAGAGAGAGAGAAGGAAGGAGTATAAACAAACAGGTGAACAAAACAGAGCACTACACTACATCCTGAGTGTACTTTAGTCTGCTTGTTAGAAGAAACTATATCCCAAAATTGTAAATAAAGAAAAAAAAAAAATATATATATATATACTAAAATAAAATTAAATACATTGAAAGGATAGAATGTAAGTATAAAGATGAAAATTTGAACAAAAGAAGAAGAAAAAGAAGAAGGGAAGAGAGAGAGAGAATATGATCAGACAGTTGAAGAGAACAGAGCAATACACTAGATTCTGGGTGTATTTTGGTCTGTTTGTTAGAAGAAACTTCATCCCCAAATTGTAAAGAAAGAAAAATTTATATATATACAAAAATAAAGTTAAATACAATGAAAGGATAGAACGTAAGTGTAAAAATGAAAATTAAAAAAAAATTAAAAAGAGTGGATAAAATAAGAAATTGGTTGAAAAAGGAAAGAAAAAAAATTAAAATTGAAAGACTAAAGAATCATGAGAAAAAAACATGAATTCTATATACTATTTACCCCTACGGCTAGAGTTTTGCAGTTCTGTGTGATAGGTAAACTTGGTCTTAGCTGGATGTTCTTGCTGATATATTTTTTTTAAGATTTTGTTTATTTATTTATTTGAGAGAGAGAATGAGAGAGAGAGAGAGCATGAGATGGGGGAGGGTCAGAGGGAGAAGCAGACTCCCTGCTCAGCAGGGAGCCCAATGTGGGAGTTGATCCTGGGACTCCAGGATCATGACCTGAGCTGAAGACAGTCGCTTAACCAACTGAGCCACCCAGGTGCCCCCTTGCTGATATTTTGAGGAAGGAACTGTTGGATTGATTCTCAGGTGTCTTTGCCCCAGGCAGAATTGCACTGCCCTTGCCAGGGGGCCAGGCTAAGTAAGTGGCTCTGGATTGGTCTATGTGGCTTTTGTTCCCTGAAGGCTTTCCATGCCACTTTAGAGGGTGGGAATGAAAATGGCTGCTTCCCAGTCTCCAGCCCCAGCTCTAAAATCTTGGGTCCCCACTCCTCAGTGCACCCTGAGGGAAAAGAAGTCAATCACTCCTGTCACCATGGTCTCCATCCGTACTCTGTGCTCACCCAGCCTGTGATGGAGTGCTTCTATCTCATGCATGTGACCCCATTTCTAGTCTCCAAACCCCACAGACTCCTGCTGTGCGCTCCCGCTCTGATCCTCCAGGGGAAAGAAGGGAGGTCTCACTGGTTCTGCTGCTTATTGGGCTCCTGTTTGGAGAGTGATCTCCAGACTATGCCGTGTTCTGTGCTCCCCTTCACCCCACTTTGCCACCTGAGCACCTTTCAGGCAGGGATGGTCCTCACCGGAGCAGACTTTTAAAAGTTCTGATTTTGCACTCCACTGCTATAGCACTTTCCAGTAGCTGGCTTAGGGAGGCTCCATCCTCTTACAGTTTATCTTCTGATATATCCCCTCAGATTCACTTCTCCACACCTCCTACCTTGCAGAAAGTGGTCACTTTTCTATTTGTAGAGTTGTAGCTATTCTTTTCTTAGATCTCCGGTTGAGTTTGCAGGTGTTCAGAATGATTTGATAGCTATTTAGCTGAATTCCTGGGACCAGATGAAACTAAGGTCTCCTACTCCTCCGCCATCTTGGACTATCTCCCAAAAAGGAAACATTCTTATTCTCTCATTCCCACTCCACTTCTAAGAAAGGTTGAGGAGAAGAAGTCCCATTGGGTCTCTGTGATTGGACTTTGTATTAATATAGGGAAAGGCATCATTTCCTTATAATATAGAGTATACTTCCCAACAAGTAATCTAACACAATCTTCTAGATGGCTGGGACAGACATCAGCCTTTGAAAACTAGGCACCTGTTTTTACTTATAAGACATAAATTTATAATTACAAAAAATTATTTTTGGTGTAGGTTACTAAAAACCAGGTTCATCTTATGTAGCAAGATGAATACAAAGGAAGCAAAAAAGGAAAGGGAAAAAGAAGAAGAAAAAAATAGGAAAATACTTTTAAATTATGCATGTGAAAATGTTCATCTTGAAAATGCTATCTCAATAAGCAGTTCTTTGCATTTTGACCAAAGAACATGGCAAATATAATTTCTGTATGAAGAATATATTAAGGTTCTAATATTGTATTATATTTAGATTTTTCCAAAGAAGAATCAATGAAGCTGACTGAGAGGAGCAGTTATAAAACAAGCTCAGTGCTGCTGAGTTATTTTTGCAGAATTTGAAGATCATTAGCCATCAGGGAAATTCAAATCAAAACCATATTGAGATACCACCTTACACCAGTTAGAATGGCAAAAATTGACAAGGCAAGAAATAACAAATGTTGGAGAGGTTGTGGAGAAAGGGGAACCCTCCTACACTGTTGGTGGGAATGCAAGTTGGTACAGCCGCTTTGGAAAACAGTGTGGAGGTTCCTCAAAAAATTAAAAATAGAGCTACCCTATGATCCAGCAATTGCACTCCTGGGTATTTATCCCAAAGACACAGATGTAGTGAAAAGAAGGGCCATATGCACCCCAATGTTCACAGCAGCAATGTTTGCAATAGCCAAACTGTGGAAAGAGCCAAGATGCCCTTCAACAGATGAATGGATAAAGAAGATGTGGTCCATATATACAATGGAATATTACTCAGCCATCAGAAAGGATGAATACCCAACTTTTGCATCAACATGGATGGGACTGGAGGAGATTATGCTAAGTGAAATAAGTTAAGCAGAGAAAGTCAATTATCATATGGTTTCACTTATTTGTGGAACATAAGGCATAGCATGGAGGACATTAGGAGAAGGAAGGGAAAAATGAAGGGGGGAAATCAGAGGGAGAGATGAACCATGAGAGACTATGGACCCTGAGAAACAATCTGAGGATTTTAGAGGGGAGGGGGGGTGGGGGGATGGGTTAGCCTGGTAATGGGTATTAAGGAGGGCACATACTACATGGAGCACTGGGTGTTACATGAAAACAATGAATCGTGGATCAACACATCAAAAACTAATGACGTATTGTATGGTGACTAACATAACATAATAAAATAAAATTAAAAAAAAAAAAGAATTTGAAGGTCAAGTGAAGGCCAATCCAATGGGTAGGTTGCACTCTTCATTCACAGTGCATCTCAATGGGAGCTTTGTCAGAATTTGGCTTCAAATTTATTTATGATTAAGGACTGTCCCACAGACTACAGGATTTTTAGTGTCCCTAGCTTCATGTGCCAAGTATCAGTGGTCATCCTGCAGTCATCGTAGTTCCCAAACAATGCTCCTTCCACAACACACACATACATTTCTAAATAAATCAGAGACAGGCAGTACTATAAGGTTTGAAAAACACTGCTTGGAGCCACTGCTTTGCCCAAATCCCTTTTGGTTATTTTAGTTAGTTTACATTCCTCCTAAAGTCTGGCAGGTCATAGACTAATAAGCCTACTTTATAGTCTTGCTGTAAATTCACATATCTTCTGTGTTTCCATATTTCAATGGGAAGACAGGAATTTCAAAGCAGTTATCTCAAGTAAGTTTCATGTTAGTCAAGAAACCAAAAAACTTAAAAGAAATTCTAATGTTTACTAAACACAACCAGTAACAACTCTCAAAGAAGAGACATGGATTTAATCACTCTTTCTTAGTTCATTGTAACAACATATAGCATCTTCAAGTGATACGCCTAGCTTTTAGGTAGAAGATGTCTTACACCATTTGTAAATAATATTTGACCTCCTCTATATCAGAATCTTTCAGAACTGAAAAGTGTCTTATTAATGGCCCTGTTATTCTTTATTTTCCATGAAAGCAGCAGACTACATTTAAAATAAGTGTTAAAATGTTCTTAAGAAAAGGTGGATCCTGAGGTTTGGCATGTGAATGTAGGATCTAAGTAAAAATGTGAAACTGAATACTTTCATTATCACATTGTACTTGTCTTTTCATTCAACAAAGCCCCTCACCTCTGGACATTTCACTCTGCTGATTTAAAAAGAAGGAAAATTACTGGGTTTTTTGTGTGTTTTATGTTTCCTCACACCCCTGAGATTATTACTTTACAAATTGAGTATAAATAGAATGATAGGTCTGCAATACCGTTAATATTCATTTTCTATACTACCACCATTTATTGGATTAGGAAAGCTCTGCTATTGAAATTTTGAGAACATTGAGACTCCGATGATTACAAAAAAAGGACTTTGTCCTTAATAATGGAGTTGTTAATAAGGTCAGAGTTACTGATACTGAATAAAAGTTTAAATTTTAATTGTGCCTAATATGGTGTGGCTAAGTTGGCTATCCCACAACCAATCACTTCTATTCATTTCTTCTGCCCCTTAAGTAGAAAACTCAGAACACTGTCACAATTTTTTGTGTGCATCTATGATAACATGATGAGTGAGACCATATTCAGCTGGGATTTGCATCTCACAATCTTCTACTAACCCCTAAAAATGTCACAGATTTTCAATTTAAAAATAGCAAGGGGACATCTTAGGATAAATTACTTGATATGTAACCCTTTACAATGAGGCATGCTGAAGGAAGTGGAACAATGAGAAAAGCTTTTGTTTAGGTGCAAGTTTAAGCAGCATTTTCTTGCCCAATTCGATCAGCACTGTCCAGTAAAAATATAATGTGAGTTGTAAGTGTAAGTTTAAATTTTTTTTAGTGGCTACCTTAAAAAGTAAAAGGCAATAGTGAAATTAATTTTAATGATATATTTTATTTGACCCAACATATCCCACATTCCCAATTTTCAAATAGTAATCTCTGTATAACGTTTAGTGGTACTTTAATGTTCTTTCTTCATACTGTCTTTGGAACCCTGTGTGATTTTACACATAGCACCTCTTAATTTGTACTACTTACATTCCAAATGTTCAATAGCCACATGTGGCTAACTGGCTACCTTACTGGACAGTGTGGTTCTAGATTTTTCTAGTATAAATATGAGGAAAAGGAAACCCAAGGGTAAAAATCAAAAGGGAAGGAGAGAGAAATAAAACCAGTAGAGTCAAATATATTTCTAACATCCCCATCACTGAAAATGTGGTTCAGTTTCCTTCATAGACTAGACCTGATGGATTCAAAACAGCTTTTCTTAGGAGCTCAAGAGATGGTGAGTGGAAACAAATTCAGGAAGGGAGAAGAAATTTCAGCTGCTCTAAAAGGCAACACATTATACTGAATATATTGGATAATAAGACACACTGACAACCCTCCAAGAGATCACAATCAGAAACTGTTTTAGTTAATTTACAAGATAATAAAAGCTCAAACTTTAGTAACAAGAATGAAAACTCAGTTTCAAAGTTCAAAAATAAGTGACAGCTTAATACCTACAGATTTTAGGCAAAACTATAGAGCCCAAATGTCTGAATACATCATGGAAAAACACATGCAAAAATTTTCAAATTCAAATGCATGTTAAACAAAAATTAGTTAGAAGAAAATCTTTATTTAGTGGAATCCTACTGCTGTCTTTTAACCATTCAGAATACAATTCCCATATTGTGTTCTGTCTTGTTTCAGTGAAATATGAGGTATGTTATATCCTTAGCACTACAGAAGTTGAGAAGACTTTACAGATTTATCTCTGTAGTTTTCACTAAATAACAATAAATCTATATTCTCTGAAGGAAGTACAATTTAAGGCAATGCCAAAAAAAAATTTTAAAGAATTCTACCAGAGAATATAAAAACCCATGAAAAGTTTCTACTATTTAAAATGTTTCTCCATTGTTAATAAAAATAAATAAATAAATAAATGCCAAAATTATAGAGTAGTTAGAGATCTGGCTTATAAAGTTTAGACCCAAATGAGAACAGAATTGCCAATGACCAATTAGAAGAGATAATATTGATTAAATTCTTGAGAATAATTATGTTCAGGTTCCTAAATGACACTAAAAAATGGAAAGCGACATTTTCCCCTAAAAGGATAACATGAAGCTCTGAATACAAAACATGCATTCAAATAATAACTGCACATTTGACAAAACTATTTTATATATGTCATAAAATAATTTAGCATCACATTTGGAACTTCCCATAACAAGATCATGACACTAATGAAGGTTTTCAATCTCTCCAAAACATTTCCTAAAAAACAAAAATTAAAAAAAAAAATGGATTTAAAGCATACAAAACAAAGCAAACACAAAACAGCACAAATGAGCTCTTTGACCAACATAAACGACAGAAAATATCCCAAAGTCCCAGGGTGCTCATGGCTGTGGTTAACATAGCACTAGCATCAGGACTTGGGCAAGATCAGATATTTTATGGCAAGAGAAGAGGCAGTTAAGGGACACTATTCTCAACCCCAGAAGAGAAAAATAAAAAGTCAATTAGTACTCATCCTACAAAGAGAGGACCCCTTCCTAAGTCTGAGAATGACCAACAAAATGAGGAATATTCCCCAATTTTCTGGTAAGTGAAAAAAAAAAATATACACAACCACCATACAATAAATAGAATAGCCAAATCCAGAACAATGACAACACCAAATGCTGGTGAGGATGTAGAGAAGGAACCCTTATTCATTGTTGATAGGAATGCAAAATGGTACATCAACTTTGGAAAACAGTTTGGTAGTTTCTTACAAAACTAAACATACTCTTACCATCTGATCCAACAATTATGCTCCTTGGTATCTACCCAAACAAGGTAAAAACTTATGTCCACACTAAAATTCACACAGAGATATTTATAGTAGCTTTATACATAACTGCCAAAATTTGAAACAACCAAGATGTCCTCCAGGAGATGAATGAATAAACTGTAATACATCCATATAATGCAATAATATACAACACTAAAAAAAATAGCTATCAAGTTATGAAAAAAACATGGAGAAAACTTAAAAGATTTCTAACTGAAAGAAGCCAATCTGAAAACAGCTACACACTCTGTGATTTCAATTATGTAACACTTTATGAAAGACAAAACTCCATAGACAGGAAAAAGATAAGTGGTCGCCAGGGGTTGGGGGAAGAGGGATAAGGGATGAGTAGGTAGAGCACAAGAAAGTTTTAAGGCAGTGACACTGTGTATATTACTATAATGGTACATATATGTCATTATATATGCACAACTCCAAAGGGAACCCTAATGTAAATTATGGTCTCTGGGTGATAATGATGTGTCAGTGTATGTTCAACAGTTTTAACGTGTACCACTCTGGTGGGTTTTCTCAATCAGTGTATGTTCAACAGTTGTAACGTGTACCACTCTGAGGGCAGGGGGTATAGGAAATCTGTACCTTCCTCTCAATTTTGCTATGAACCTAAAAGTACTCAAAAAAAATAAAATCTATTAAAACCAAGCTACACAGAGATTTGTGAGGATCATGGTGTGGAGTGTAACTGAGGAATTCAGAAATACCAAACAGATACTACCTTGAGCAGTACAGAACCTAAACCTGAGGGAAAACTGCTGGAAATAAAAACCCAATGGTGCAGGGCACAGTACTAGAGGTAAGACACCAAAAATGTTTAGAGCATGAATAAGGGAAGGGACTTGGAGAAAACAAATAATAGCAAGTACTAAAATAACAAAATATAACATCTAAATCTGAGGGCACTGTCTTGAAAGACATGGCTCACAGAACTCTAGAGTAGATAGGAGACATTGTCCTGAAGCTGACTTATTTCTGAGAGATAATTCAGGCCTATAGAGGGAAAAAAAAATGTACTTCAATCATCCATGTTCACAGGAGAGGAAGGAGCCTCAAAGCTTAAAAGCTAAGAAAGTTACCCTACTGTGCATCATCTCCCCCTTGCCTCCATAGGAACCTCCTCTAAATAGCCCAGGAAAGCCTATCTCATTATACCATGGTGTGTGTGTGTGTGTGGGGGGGGTTATCTGATAACATACAAATTTATTATAAGAAAATAGCAACATACCAGAAAAACACAGGAGCAAAGCAGATGAATAATTATAATATTGCAAAATGAGCTAAAATAAATTAAGAAAATGATAGAAGTTTGGAAATAACTGGACAATCAAAAATAAATAAGCTCAAAAATGAAATGGTTAGACAAAGATACAAAATGAAAACTCATGGATCATATGAAATAATTAAGAAAGAATCAAATTGGGGCGCCTGGGTGGCTCAGATGGTTAGGCGTCTGCCTTCAGCTCAGGTCATGATCCCGGGGTCCTGGGATCGAGCCCCACATCGGGCTCCTGGCTCAGCGAGGAGCCTGCTTCTCCCTCTCCTTCTGCTCTCTCCCTGCTCATGCTCTCTCTCTCTCTCTCTCTGTATCTCTGTGTCTCAAATGAATAAATAAAATTTAAAAAAAAAAAAAAGAAAGAATCAAATTTATAATGACTTAATTTTGAAAAGCTCAAGAGTGAATGACATCATGGAAATTCAGTAAGGAAGATAGAAGGAAAAGATAAAAACTGAAAAATAAAATAAATATATGTGGAGTGTCAAACAGAAAGCCAAAGAAATGGAACAGAAAAAAATATATGAAAAACTGTCCTGTAAAGTCTTAAATCTACATAGAGTCATACCAACTAGTTGGAAAATTTGATCAGAATATTAATCATGGTATGTGACCTAATATAATAATTGTATTTTGTCATCTAGGCATCCCCATCAAAAAATTTACATTATTGATAAGGGAGAGAAAATCAAATTGACATCAGATTCTTTTTTTTTTTAAGATTTTATTTATTTATTTCATTGACAGAGAGAGAGAGAGACAGCAAGAGAGGGAACAAGCAGGGGGAGCGGGAGAGGGAGAAGCAGGCTTCCGGCCAACCAAGGAGCCTGATGCGGGGCTCGATTCCAGAACCCTGGGATCATGACCTGAGCCAAAGGCAGATGCTTAACGACTGAGCCACCTAGGCACCCCAAATTGACATCAGATTCTTGACAACAGTATTAAATGCTACAAAAATAATGGAGCAATATTTTTTTTTATTCTCAATGAAAGAAAAGATGAGCTGAGGATTTTTTATATCTAGACAAATTATCCTTGAGGTTTTGCTACTGAGAAGAACACTAAGAAAATATAAGAATTCAGGAAATACTGTATTCATTAGCCCATTCTGGAGAATCTATTTATCAATATGCTTCGTAAATCATGAAATGAGTAGAGATGTTTCAAGACAAATGTCTGCGGTAAGCATGAAATATATTTAATTATAGAACTCACACTTCAAAAAAGGTATAGGAGAATAAAAAAAATAGTGGGTCAACAAGTCAACAATGAAAGACAGACATCCCAATTAAAAAATGGGCAAAGGACTTAAACATTTCTCAAAAAAGCTACACAAATGGCCAATGAGAACATTAAAAGATGCTCAACATTATCATCACATCATCAGCCTTTAGGGAAATGCAAATCAAAACCACAAATAGATATGCCTTCACAACTTCACAACTACTAGGATGACTCTATTAAAGCCAAACAGACAAATACCAGCAACAGCAACAACCGCAAATAGAAAATAGCAAGTAATGTAGAGGATGAAGCAAAATTAGAACCATTGTAAATTGGGGGGGAGGGAGGTTATATGGTGTAACTACTGTGAAAAACAATTTGATGATTCCTCAAAAAGTTACACACAGGATTACCATATGACCCAGCAGTTCCACTCCTAGGTATATGCCCAAAAGGTTTGAAAACAGAGACATAAACAGATACTCGCATACCACTGTTTATTGCAGCATTACTCACAATAGCCAAAAAAGGTGAAAAAAGCCTAAGTGTTCAACCTGGATGAATAGAATTTTCAAATGTGGTATGTACATACAATGGGAAATTATTATGCCATAAAATGGAATAAAGTTCTGACACATGCTACAGTATGGATGAACCTTGAAAACATGTTAAGTGAAATAAACCAAGCACAAAGGAAAAACATTTGCTTATAGGAAATTCCTGCAATAGACAAATTTATAGAGACAGAAAGATTAGAGTTGGCTGGAGCTGGTGACAGGGAGAAATGAAGAGCTACTGTTTAATGGTTTCAGAATTTCTGTTTGGGATGATGAAAAAATTTTAGAAATAGATAGTTGTGATTGTTGCACAACATTGTGAATGTACTTAATGCAATGAATTGTACACTGAAAAACGCTTAAAATGATGCATTTTAAATGTATATTTTATGGCAATAAAAACTTTTAAACAGTGGGTAGGTATTATCAACTCTATTATATAGAAGTAATATAATTATTAAGATACAGAATGGGAAGAAGTAGAACTAGAATAAGGTCATGGGTTGCCATGTAGGTGTTGGCTGGCAGAAAAGGATCACCTCTTGCATCTGACAAATCAAGTCATGGGAGGTTAAATAAATTTAATAGAACAAAAATTTCTAGCCCTGCTGCTCAGCTGTCTTCATGGAATTGCTTATCACTAGAATCCCGAGTTTGATTGGCCTTTCCTTTTATCTGTCATCTCCGTCCCCTTGGCTGTTAGGATCATTTGCCTGGTTGTCATTTCTAAAAATGGATGCATTACAAGAATGAATTATTCTTGAATTTCTAAAAATATCTTTTTCCAGTCTTACTGAATGAATAGTTTTCCATCTTCAAAATTCCAGGCTTCAAAGAATTTTCACTCAAACTCTGGATTCGCTCTACTCTCAGCTGGTATGTATTTTTACCAGTGAGCACCCCGATGCCAGCCAAACGCTTATTTCTTTTTAAGTGGCCTGTTTTGTCATTTTATGTTTTGCTATGTTTTGTTTCCCTCTACTGTCTGGATGTCCTGAGAATCAATCAGTGCACAGTATGGACTTTTTCCCTCCTTCATCTTCCTTTCCATCTTGAAGTCTCAGTTGTCTCTGAATGCTGAGAAATTGTGTTTTCTTCTTTTTCTTTATCTTTTATTATTTCCTTCCCTTCATTTCTCTGTCATTGTTTTTCTGAAATTTCTATGAATTAAATGCTGAATCTTTTGGATTGATCCTCTTTTATTTTTTAATTTTCTTCCTCCAGCCCCCTTCATTTTATTAAAGGTTTATTTATTTATGTGACAGAGAGAGAGAGAGTGCACACAAGCAGGGGGAGCGGCAGACAGAAGGAGAAGCAGTCTCCCCACTGAGCAAGTAGCCTGATGCAGGACTCAATCCTAGGGTCCTAGGATCATGACCTGAGCCAAAGGCAGATGCTTAACCAACTGAGCCCCCAGGCACCTCAGTCCCCTTCATTTCTATGTTCTAGGAGATTTTCCTGGACTGAACTTTGCAACTCTAATTTTTTTTTTGGAAATAACATTTTTAATTGCCAAGAATTCTTTCTAACCCTCTGTGGCTTGAATTTTTGTACATAAAGCAATATTTTATAAAATCTTTTTAACTTTTCTGAGGATACCTATGAAGGGTTTTCAGCTTTGTTGAGACTGTTCTCTAACTTATTTCTGGTTATGCAGATATGGCCCATCAATGAGCAAGTGCTACTTCAGGGTGATCAGGCAGAGAGCTAAGTATTGTATTGCCCTCCCTCCCACACCATTAAAATGGTGATGCTCTACTCTGAGGAATAAAATTGAGAAGCTTTATTATAAGTTTATTAAAAAGCTTTATTATCTGAACCTCATCTCTAAATGCTCAAATGCAAGTGGTTTAAGTACTCAACTGAATACTAATTTTTAAGATAATCTTCACAGTGATTCTTACAATCACCGAGATTTGGTAACTTGATTCCAAGTTCCTAGAGTGAGGTAAAGTGAAGGAGTTTAAGCACTGGGCCATTGGTACTCGGTTTGCATTTCAGAATTACCAAAGCAGACTATCTGTTGTTGGGACTCGGAAATCTACTCTTTAATAAGATCATTAAGAAAATCTTAGGTACACAGGGATCTAAGAACCATTAGTCTAACAGAACTCAAGGTTTACCCCAACCTCAAGCTTACAGCATCTCACCCTGAAGAACATAGGGAATATAAGTCAAAGCCAACCAGTCTGGGCCATGCTGCTGAAAAGGTGCTTTCAGACGGAGGAGGAAAAACACTGAAGACTATTTGCTTATTTAGCATGTATTTTGGACTATTTTCATAGGATTCTGCTTTTAGATCATGGCTATTTGCTTCTTTTGAGGCCATACTATTTTGAACTCCCTTCTCATCTGTTGATATGATAAAAGAAGTGTGAGCTCTTACTCTAGTCTCATACAACACTGAGAAGCCAAGCAAATTCCATGGTCAGGTGTATGGGAAAGGAAGGATATTTAGTCTAGCTTCTAGTTCATACAAAAAAATTCTTATGGCTCAACAGAAATCAGAAGAACTCATCAGGGCTATAGATCTACAGAGCAATTGGTTGTCACAGTAGTAAGTTTAATAAAGAGCATGCATTTACTTCTCTACATAAAATAGTACTGCCCACCCCCAACCCTCTCTAATCTATTGTGCTGATCCATTCTTCATCATAACACTTATTACCACTTTACAGAGTATATTATCATTTATTTTTATTGTCTTCTCCCTAACTAGAATTTAAATTCTATTCAAAGTGGACATTTGTTTCCTCTCTACCCTTAGCATGATAGGCCTCCAATAAATATATATTGAGTAAATGAATTTACCTTCATATCTTTTATTATCTCTGCTGAAGTCCTACCTAGAGATGATAAGTAGGCATAAGATTGGTTACTGATTGTGACCACAAAAATTGACTTTGGAAGAAGATACAAAAGTCCTGATTCTAGCAATAAGCATGGTATCCAACAATATTAACACCAAAATACAAGTCAAATGTTAAAAATTCAATTCAATAAAGGTTTCTTTGAAAATTTTTTCAACTATTGGGGTACCCAAAAGAAAAGACAACTTAACAAGCCTGTTAACTTTTTAAGGAATCAGAGGGTACACACATATGCTTTTAAGTTTATTTATAATTACATATGTGCATACTAAATCTAGAACCGGTATGTATGTATAGAATTTCAAAAATGATTCTTTCCATTTCTTTATGCCTGAATTCTTGAGCTTCATTTTGATAGTCATATAGAATAAGGGATATTTAGTATGAAGGAACTCATTAGAGAAGCACTGTGGTAGTCTAATGAGACACTTTTGAAAAAAAAATAGTGCTTGATAGTTCAAATTCATTACTGCTGACAAAACTGGCAGCTTAGATTAGTATGTACTCTCACACCAAAAATAGTATTTGAAGCTAGGTAAACAACTAAGACAATAAAATTGTGTGATTTTAAAAACCATAGATCGTAGGGGTTTTTTTCCCCTGCAAAAGAGGACAAAAAGATTGACTTATTGGTCTATTTCATTGTAAATAAACACAAGTAGAATTTCTAATTTACAAAATTTTAATACAGAACAAGGTAAATGTATGTCGCTTGAATTTCTACAATTATAGTCAGCCATGTTCTACACATAATGGGCTACTTGACACAGTCCCTTCCTGCGGTTCCTCATTTGACTTCCTCCTGGCAACTTTTTCCCTTCTCTAATTCCAGAAAATTAAAACACCTCTCTAGCGACTCTAGTATATTCTGTGCCTTAGGTAGTTCGAGGGCTATCCTCATTCTTAGTGTCTCTGGCCAGGAGAGAAAGCCTCTTTATAGGAAACTAATCTATAGTCACTGAATCTTGAGACTTGGACTCTGAAGAGACAATATTTGAAACAGGGCGTGTGAAGTGAAGATGAGAGAATGTTCTGTACAGAAAAGGCACAGGCCCTGCAGCAGCAGTTTATGGAATGCATACAGCCAAAGAACTAAACGCCTAGCTCCATTATAAGAATAGTTCTTTGCAATAATGAGAGAAGGCCCCATAATAAGAAGCTTCTCTGTTGAGGTGGTGAGCTTCTCAAGAGACACTGGTGGTTAAGAGCATGAGCTTCCCTAGTCAGGGCTCTATTATCCCATATATAGTCCCTTAAGTTGTCTACTCAGGATATAGTCGTCATTCTAACACTGTGACCATTTCCACTGCAACATCTCCTGGTCTTAGTAACTACCACCCTCAATGGGGCGCCTGGGTGGCTCAGTTGGTTAAGCAACTGCCTTCGGCTCAGGTCATGATCCTGGAGTCCCGGGATCGAGTCCCACATCGGGCTCCCTGCTCGGCAGGAAGCCTGCTTCTCCCTCTGACCCTCCCCCCTCTCATGTACTCTCTCTCATTCTCGCTCTCTCAAATAAATAAATAAATCTTTAAAAACAAAACAAAACAAAAAAACAAAAAACTACCACCCTCATTTGGCCTGCTGAGGCCTTTTAAGTTTTCCTACTTTCATCCTAACTGCACTAAAATCTACCTTCAACATAGCATCCAGAGGGATTCTTTTGAAACTT
Source organism: Neomonachus schauinslandi (assembly GCF_002201575.2). NCBI lineage: Eukaryota > Metazoa > Chordata > Mammalia > Carnivora > Phocidae > Neomonachus > Neomonachus schauinslandi. Next base: position 19,834,304 of record NC_058404.1, read on the forward strand.
AAGTAAAATCTCACCACTCTTGTAGCCAGAGCTTCCCAATTCACTGAGAGTAGGTGTGAAAGACCTAGAAAAGTCTTTCCTTCTCCCCCCACACCACTGCCTCTCCACCTTATCCTTGGCCCGACTGCATCATGCACTCTCCTCTCTGCTCCTCTACTCCAGACATCGCCTCAAACACACCAATTTCCCATCTTAGAGTCTTTGCACTAGTATTTTCTAGAATGCTTTTCCCCTTGTTTAGATGCATGACTAATTTCCTCACCAACTTTAAGTCTTTGTTTAACCATCACCTACTCATGAGACCTATTCTGACCCCTATTTAATATTGCACCTGTTCATCTCTATCCCTGATCCCATTCTAGTTTTCCCATAACATTTATCACCTTCTAACATATTATATAATAAACTTATTTAATTATTGCCTTTATGAACTTAATGTTTGTGTCTCCCCAAAATTCATATTTTAAATCCTAACCCCCAATGTGATGGTATTAAAAAGTAATTAGCTTATAAAAGCAAAGCCCTCATGAATGGGACTGCGGCCCTTATGAAAAGAAACAGGGGGGAGCTTATTTCCTATCTCTGCTCTCCACCATATGAAGATATGAAAAACAGGGGACCACCTACAAACCAGGAAGTGGTCCTCACCAGAACCTGACCACACTGGTGCCCTAATCTCTGACTGCCAGACTCCAGAACTGTGAGAAGTTTATGTTATTGATAAACCACTCAGTTATGGTATTTTGTTATATTAGCCTGAGATAACTAAAACCACTGCATATTGTTTTTCTCCCACAAACAGGATCATAAATTACATTAGGCCATTTTAGGGATTTTTGTTGTAAAGACTCAAGAAGCCCTTTTATTATTCTTAACATATTTCACAAACTTCAGTTTTGTTTAGAACTTTTGATTTCCAGACACTCTTACAAAATCTAAATATTATTTTACGGAAGTCTTTAATTTTTTCATTTACATTCACCTATATATAACAATTAAAGTCTAATAGGAAGGTCTCCATGCAGTCACTTTTGTTTCTTTACATACTTTTCTCTTTCTTTCTCTCTCTTTCTTTTTCCTCACTGGAATTATCTTCAATTATACTGCCAATGTTATGCCTGTGACTAGCTTCTCATTTCCCTTTAGCTAACTGACTGTAGGAATCTTACCTTTTGAAGACAACTTTTTGGTCTAAGTTACATGTCTAAACACACCCTACCCCAGGCAAATTCCAAGGACTCTAAACATAATTATCATTTATATTTTAACAAGAAATTCTCATTAGCATTAGTTAAGTGTGAGGGTTGCTGGAGGGAAGGGAGGTGGGGGGATGGGGTAACCGGGTGATTGACATTAAGGAGGGCACGTGATGTATTGAGCAGTAGGTATTATATGAGACTGATGAATAACTGACCTCTACCTCTGAAAGCAGTAATACATTATATGATAATTAATTGAATTTAAATTAAAATAATTAAAAATAATAAAAAAATAAAATAAAATAAAAAAAGCATCCCTAATTGTTTTCACTAACCAAGGAATGAAATTGTTAAAAGGAAGGCAAACATTCCTCACATGTTCAGTTTTAGCAGAATAATATTTCCAGGAGATAAGTGAATATGTGAGGTCAGCATCAGCACAGTATTTTCTGTTTATGAACTCCATTAGAAAAGCATTAAGCTTCTCCTCCATCTAGCTAGGCAATCTCTACCATTATCACACAGAAGTTCCACTTTGGCTTCTCTCAGCATGGACCCTCAATCATGACCTGTCCATTGCGGTTCTACATGTATTTCTTTTTTTTTTTTAATGCCATTAAATCTTTATTTTAGAAATACATCCTCAGCAGATACATATTTATTTTAGAAAAATATTATCTGTGCCTTAAATAATTCTCAACATGATCCTTCTATTTAACCAATACATCTATCTGTCACTCCATGCTCCTGTTAGATCAGGTTCTTTGGAAAAATGATTATATCCCCCTGCTGACAGATCATCATCATGACTTTCATCTCAACATGTATTAGTGTTTCATAATATATCATGATCATTTTCCTTTGTTAAAATTAAATGCTTCCTCATGTGTTCTGTGACTATATTCTCTGCAGTGTCCTTCTGAAAATTACTGGACACTGCCCTACCAATTGTTCTCTTTTCTTTATTTTTTTTTTTTAAGATTTATTTATTTGAGAGAGAATGAGCACAAGCAGGATGGGCAGAGGGAGGATAGAGAATATCAAGCAGACTCCGCACTGAGTGAGGAGCCCAATGCAGGGCTTGATTTCATGACCCTGAGATCATGACCCCGAGATCATGACCTAAGCCGAGTGGAAACCAAGAGTTGGATGCTTAACAACTGCACCACCCAGGCACCCCAATTTTTCTCTTTTCTGTAAAGCAGTTTCTATAAAGAATTCTTCATCATAAGAGAATATATCTCTAACCATAAACCTGTCATTTTATAATAAATCAAAATTCATATCCATATAGATAATTTTGTTATTTGACATCTGCTATGTAGATAATTGCTTGATTCCAATCTCTTCTTATTTCACTATCATAAACTTCAACTTGAAAAGGGATTTAAATGTCACTTATTTCCCTAAATTCTCTAGTTCTCATTTTAAAATATGAAGAATGTGGAGAATAATAGTCAAAGGAGATAAGCCAGCACCATGCAAACACATTCAAAAACAGAAAGAAGTATAATTTTTAAATAATTGCTCAAAAACTACTCTACTATTATGAAATACCAATGTAATAGCTGTGCTAATGGAAGTATTTATAGTCTTAAAAATCTTTTAGAGATTTGCATGCTACTTAGACTAAATCATGATGAAACTATCAAACATGGGAGGAAACTAATTCCGGGCGGTAAGAGGTAATGCCAATATTTTACCAATTTTGCCTCAGAGAATAATGAAGCAAAGATCATCAGTCATAAGAGCAGTCTATCAAAGACATGCTTAAATCTCTCAGTTGTTAAAGAGCAGATGATGAAATGACAGGGCTTTAAGGTTCTATCTAACTGTGCTCCGCTCAACTCCCAAAGATCTCTCAAATTTCAAATCTAGTGTCTCAAACACATGGCTTATTTCATTCTATTCAGAATTCAGCAAGCTATAACAACATTAAACATTTTGTTCTGCTTCATTGAATTGAATATACTAGTTTAATTAGTTTGATAATAAATTTTTACAGACTCATAATTTCTGGAAAGAATCAAAGGCATTTGTTTATTACACCAAAATGCATGTCTTTCCTAAACACATTGCATTTTGACATTGATATATGGTGGGAATGAGGGAAAAAGACTCATGAGTGACCTTGAAAGGCTTCTCAAGATAGCTTACACTATTTAATTTCTGAGCAAGTTTGACACTAGCATGCTTCAAGAGTTTCCCAATGTTTTCCTGGTGACAGATATACCTCTTGTTGCCTGCTACATTCTGTAAGATTTCAAAGTGCACAGGGACTGGAATCCTTTGCTACCAAACATATTGGAAAACCACAGACATGATTAGACTTGGTGGTTTTATGTGTTTTATCAGCCAGTGACATCATGACAGATGAGAATGTTCTGCCAAGAAAAGTCAAAATTTCCTAACATTAAGGAATTCGCAGACAAATCACATGTACTAAATGTCATTTAATCTATACAATGATTTGAACATAATCCAGACCCAAGGCAGGAAAAAAAAATCCTCAACCACCAAGCTTGTTATAGCAAGACATTTGATTCAGAGCAAAACACTAAGTCAGGATTTGCAAACTATTTAAATAAAATAGTTTGATACCTACAAAAAAGGAATATGTTCTTTTGTTTTTCCACTATTATCTCATTTGATGAAGCATCAAACTCCCTACTGGGAAAAACAGACAAAAGCTAGTAAATAGTACCTTGCTTTTAATGTTCTTCTTTTATCTGTGAATCGTAAAAAGAACATAGCAGTAAGTTAATGAGTTGAATGATGTATTCAGAGAACAGAGCTTTCTACCAAAATTACTTCTTTTAGAGATAAAACTCTAGGATACGTGTGTCCAAGGGGAGATTAAAGCAAGTCAGCAGTGTTTCTCTAAGACAAATTGGCATTACACTTTCCAAGGAAGGGCTTTTTATCAAGCATAGTCATTTAGATAAAGTAGAATACACACTTCCCAATTTTTCTAACACCAAGCTAATCTTTATCGGATCATGTCCAAAACCAAGTTTCTTAAAAGCCACACTGTGTGGACAATTGCCTAAGAGAACAATGACCCAATCCTCATAAAAGGGGATTTAATAAAGCAGAAGGAAGCCATGATTGGGTTCTTTATTTATGAGACATTGAGAGCAGCTGCATGGTGTGTGTGCTACTTTCCAAATGGGTTTCGCCTCCAGCAGTTGTCTAAACCAGATGGAAAAGTGACAGGCTCCACTTAATATGTCACGGCATCAGCGTGGTCATAAAAGAGTCCCCAGCAATTCTCTTTTGAACAGAAGCCACCTGTTTATTACAAACACACCTCTTATTTCTCAAACTGCAATTTTAATTTGCAACTTGCACCTGAAAGGTAGCACACCTTTGAGTTCAAAGCTGCCAGGCTGCAAGTCAATCATGAGTGTTTGAAGACTTCAAATCTCTGTGGTAGAATTTGGGCAGTTTTAAAACTTTAATGTGTCCAAAGCTTGGTTGTAAATGATCCAATCCATCTTTTCTTAGAAGGGAGTTTTGTCATAATTATAATTTCAGTTGCCATTTTATTTGGCTCTTTCTTTATTCTAGAACTATGCTTATCAGAAACAGACTCATTACCCTTTTGGTTACTAGAAACAGATTCATTATGCCATCTACTTTATCTCAGTAGCAGAAATTTAGGCTAAAAAACTGAATATTTGGCTCTAGCCTATAGCTATTACTTCTTCACAAAAAGGAGTGTTTCATCAGGCATCTGGGGCCCTTTGCCGTGCATTATGGGAGATCATCGGTGTCTCTAGGTGTATATGATGGCTTAGGAATGATCATACATCTCATAGGAGGAAAGAAAAAATTACTTTAAAAAATTGGAGCTAATACATAAATCTAAAATCAAAAAGATAACAGACATTGCTAGAGCATCAGTTCATATTACTGTGCGATAAATCTATTAGAGTAGACACAATCTCTCTCTGAACCAAGACATTCAGCACAGGAATGAAGCAAAAGTAGAAAAAAAAAATCTTACTTGGACGATGAATTCTACAAGAAATTTATGGTATAGCTCAGTTTTTCTCTTACAGATTTTATTAGGAGCCTGGGATTAAACTTGGATCCCTTCAGGATCTAATGCACAGATAATTTTTCTTGCCCTTTTTCATTTTGGCTACAAACTTACCCACTAAGTTAATAGTGCTAAATCCAGAACATGTAAAGGATTCTTCATGTAGTAGTATTTCCAAAAAAAAGTAAGAAGAAGTTTCATCAGCAGGGTTGGAGGACAACAGAGGTTAATTGGGAATTTCTCTAGTTGCTGATTTTTTAGGGGAAAAAATACAAATTTAGACAGCAGCATATGTTGTGTCCCTGCATCATGTTGATCTGCCTGCCTATGTTAGAGAGTCTGAAAGGGTTCATTAGTTAAAAACATGTAGATATGTTCCTTGCTTTTGTTTTAAACTGCATATCTATGTTATATACATATTTTTTTTATTTTATAGAACCAAGTCTTCTGGTTTATACTTACTAGGAAAAAGCCACAGAAATCATTGGAATTGTTAAAGGGACAACTGATTGCTTAGAATATGTGTAAGGCACTGCCACTCTGGGAGCTTGGATAGCCATGATATTGTTGAATTACACACTATGAAGCAATCCACATCAGTATATCATACATACCATGCCATTCATTTACACAGACATCTCTTGTGTAAAGATATATATATATATATATATA
>NC_058404.1:19840229-19963984 GCF_002201575.2 Neomonachus schauinslandi
ATATATATATATATATATATACTACAGACAAGCTATTTTAAAAGACAGAAATGGGTCAAGTTTAATGTCAATTACTGCAATGATTACACACAGAAAAAAATAAATAAATAAACCACTTTCTTACTCTTGTCCTCTCCTAAACTCCCACCACAAATATTCAAAGGTTCAGGATGAAAGACAAATTAGCAAATACTCTAATGTAGGCATGCGAGTCATGTAGTAGATTGCATTTTGATCTCCAGGATCCAGCAGCTTTCTCTGTTTCACCATATTTTCATCTTCTCAGCTAAGCAGCTCCTACAGGGGGGACCACAGCCATCATTTTGTACAAATGGGCTTGCGGTAACTCACTTGTCATCCTTCACAACAAGCCCTGCAGTGCTATTTCCCAGCTTATAAGAAACAAGGATCTCATCAAACATATATGCAGAATAAGTGGTGAAAAATAAAATGCTCCTGACTTTATGCATTCAACCAAATAATGCTAAAAGTATTTCTGAATATAATATCACATAGATTCAAAGAATAAAAGTACATTTCTTTTGTGAGAAATAGGCAATCTCTCACTTAAGAGAGAAAAACATAAAATAGTATTTCTTTTTATAAGAGAAATTACCTTAATATTGAGTATGGTAGTCAGAAAGTTTCCCCTAATAAATACAGCATGATCTCATCATTTGTCAGAACACTTCTAACAATCTTTCTTCCAAAGGTAGACATGCTCTCACAATTAAACAAGCATTTGTTTGCTTCTACATCTATTTGGTTAACTCCTGATAAAGGGAAGAGGGCAATCTACATTTCACAATAATATAAAAGTGGCCCTTTTATTTTTATAACATTTTACTGTTTGCTATTTGCAAGGTGGTTTACAAGTCGTTAGCATATCCTTCTAGTATTTGTCATGATTAACATGATTAACATTCCAATCTTAAAGCTGAGAAAGCAGAAAATAAAAGATTTGTACAATGCTACTGACTAAATCTTGTGCAGGATTACTCTTGAATTGAAGTAATTCATTATTTTTAATTCAAAAGTTTTACCAAAATAGGTAAGATATGGCAAATCAGAACATGTTCAAATTACTTTTTTTGGTTCCCAATATGATATTACAAGTTTATGGTAGAGTAAATTTGGCCTTAATATTTCAAATTTAAAAATTTGAGTCATTTAGGAAAATATTTATTATGCTTGAGATACCTTTGTATAATTAGAAATAAACATCATATTTTCATTTAATTATTCATGTCATTTTGGGGGGGGTTAAAAAAATTAAATGACTTCAAAGTAGTTTTTAGGGTCTACGTTCATGCACTGCCCACCTGAGAACCTTTAACGCTACATAACTCAGTAAAATTTTCTTTTATACTACTATTTATGTCAACTGACACAAGTAAAACAAAAATAATTAAAATTGTGAAATATTCATTTCTATCACCTTAGTGATAGATCACTTTAACAACTATTATCAATATTATTTAAAATACTTGTAAACAAAGTAATCTATATTTATTATCCTTTTATAGCAACATACTACAGCCATTAAAGGTTTGTTCTCAATTGAGTACTGTATAGGATAAGGAACATGGAGAATGTAGCCTATTGACTTCTATATTGCTAGCAACTAAGTACAGAACTAGATTACAAATTTTGTTATTATAAAATTTTATACTATTACATGCATTAATTCTTGATATTAAGAATTTAAACAATAGAGAATGGTACAGAGTAAAATAAAAGCCCCCTTTCACTGACTTATTCTCACCTAAAACTCAACAAATTCACAAAGTTGGTATTGTTATTTCATTTTACAGATGACAAAACTAAGGCACAGACTGGTTCTGTAACTCGAGTATCACTGATCAAGCAGCAGATCAGAACTCAACCCAAAGCTCTGAAGCCCCAAAGTCCACATGATTATGATTCTCAGAATTTAATAAGCATAAAAGATACCAGTTTCTGGCCAAGATGGAATAAAAGTTTCCAGATTTATCCTCCTGTCTGAATCAATTAAAAAGATGGACAAAATATATGAAACAGCATTTTTTCAAGATATTGGACTTTAGGCAATGAAAGACAGGGATCCCTGAAAGATGAGAAACAAATGAGATGAGCCCTGCACTTAACCTTAGTTTGCTATGGAGAGGGTTTCTAGGCTGAAATGCAGTGAAGGGAGATACTTGTGAAGGTCAGCAGTCTGCCACAGTTGAGGAGGCAGAATTGGAAGATTAGACAGCTAGCGTTCATAGGACAGAATACTGGAAAGGAGAGAGCAACACAGAAAAAGTCCAGAGACCTTTGGAAAATGTCCCTTATATATTCAACTGCTTAGTAATGCATGTATATGAAAAAAACATGCAAGGCCAGGAAAAGAACCACCAGAAATAAGAGCTGAAGAATACAGAAGAGTGGAAATAATGCCCATTCCCACCAGCCAGGCTGAACAACTTCATAATTCACTGGCCACTGAATAAAATACGCACAAGGGTCTTGGTAATGGGGTAAAAATTGCCCTAGACTAAATGCTAACAAAGCTGAAAAGCAAGACTCAATAGGACCATATTCTTTCTGTATAAATCAGCTGTCTCAGAACAGAGCTCAGGAATATCTTAAAAAATTATTCATTGGCCAAAAATGTAGAATTCACACTGTCTGGCATCCAAACAAAGAATATAAGACATTAAAAGAAACAAAAATATATCACCTATAATGAAGAAAAAATAAATCATTCAAAAAATTACTCATAACTAGCACAAACTGAATTAGCAGAAAGAGATATTAAAACTATAATCCACAAAGCTAATACTATACTTAATGGTGAAACAGTAGATGCTTTCCCCCAAAGACCAGGAATAAGACAAGGATGTCCATTTGACCACTTGTAATCTACACATCGTCCTGGAGGTTCTTGCCAGGGCCATTAGGCAAGAAAAAGAAATAAAGGTATCAAGATTGAGGAGGAAAAAGTAAACTACAGTTGAACCTTGAACAATATGGGGGTCAGTGGTCCTGACCCCGTGCACTGTCAAAAATCATGTATAATTTTTTACTCCACTAAAACTTAATTACTTATAGCCTACTGTTGAACAAAAGCCTTATCAATAACAGTTGATTAACACATATTTTGTATGCTAAATGTATTATATACTGTATTCTTACAATAAAGTAAGCTAAAGAAAATGTTAAGAAATCATAAGGAGGTAAAAATACATTTACAGTATTGTAAGTATTTATTTAAAAAATCTGTGTATAGGTGGACCTGCACAGTTCATATCTGTGTTGTTCAAGGGTCAACTGTATATCTATTATTAGACGACATGATCTTTTATATTAAAAAACCCTAAGGAGTCCACTAAAACACAAACATTAGTAAACCAAGTTGGAATGAACAAGAGAATCCTTGTGCATTATTCCTAGGAATATATATGGTATAGCCACTATGGAAAACAATATGGAGTTTACTCAAAAAATTGAAAATATAACTACCATGTGTCCAGCAACCTTTCTTCTGGTATATATCTGAAGGAAATGAAAACAGGATCTCAAAGAGGTATCTGCATACCAATGTTCATCGCAGCATTATTCACCATAACCAAGACATGGAAGCAACCTAAAGTGTCCATCAATGAATGAATGGATAAAGAAAGTGGGGTATACATAGACAACAGACTATTACTCACAAGAAAAAAGGAAATCCTGCCATTTGTAACAGTATGGATGAATCTTGAGAGCATTATATTAAATAATATAATCAGAGAAAGACAAACACTATATGAGTCAATTACATATGGAATTTTAAAAAGTACCACTCATAGAAACAGAGTAGATTAGTTAGTTTCCAGGGATTAGTGGGTGAGGTTAATGAGATGTTAATCAAAGAGTACAAATTTCCAGTCATAAGATGAATAACTTCTGAAGATCGAATGTACAGCATGGTGGCTGCAGTTAACAATATTTATTGTATACTTGAAAGTTGTCAAGAGAGTAGATCTTAACTGCTGTCAACACAGTAACAAGAATGAAAATAACGGTAATTATGTGAGGTAAAATATGTGTTAACTAACCTTATTGTGATGATCATTTTGCAGTATATACATATGTATCAAATCATATTGTATACCTTTAACATACACAATGTTATATGTCAATTACATCTTAATAAAGCTGTAAAAAATGGATATCTGAATATGCCTGTATCTATTACAACTCGTCTATATTCATATAATGTCAAAATTTACCAAATTGTGTACTTTATCCAAAGTTTATTGTGTATCAATTATCTCATTAAATCTGCTTTAAAAAAAAAAAAACCTAGGTGGGGGGAAGAATATGGTGGAAGTAGAATGTGATAGAAATGACACTGTTGAGGGGCGCCTGAGTGGCTCAGTCGTTAAGTGTCTGCCTTCAGCTCAGGTCATGATCCCAGGGTCCTGGGATCGAGCCCCGCATCGGGCTACCTGCTCGGTGGGAAGCCTGCTTCTCCCTCTCCCACTCCCCCTGCTGTGTTCCCTCTCTCGCTGTGTCTCTCTCTGTCAAATAAATAAATAAATTCTTAAAAAAAAAAAAAGAAATGACACTGTGACTTTTTAAGTCTAGGTCATAAAATGTGATTTATTCTCCAATTTGTTGCTTGAAAACTCACTTTAGAATCCTGAGCCACCATGTAAGATCTGATTACCTCAAGACCATCTGTGAGAAAGACCAAGCCACACTGGAGGAGCCTCATGGAGATGTTCCTATCAATAGCTCTAGGTGAGGTCTCAGCAACAGCATGCATCAACCAAACTGCATGTGAGTAAAATGCTTCCGGATGATACTAGGCTTCAGTCATCATGTTAGTCTCAAGAATCAATTCCCAAGAGGCTCAGTCATGATGGTATAGAGACTAGTCATTACCTCTAGTCTTCACTCTCGAATTAAGAACCTATGAGCACAATAAAATTGTTGCTTTCAACTGCTAAATTTTGGATTAATTTTTTCATACAATAACTATCTAGAACACTTAGACTAAGTTTCCTGTAGATAATAATCATAAAATCTGTATAACATTAAAAAAAAAAAAAACAGCTATTTGAGGGCACTGGTGGGCAACAGCAAATTAGGCTGAAACTGGAAATGAGGCCACGATTAGACAATTGCACTAGGTGAGATTTCCATGTTTGCAGTCTTTGCCTATGGCTTACTCCAAACTAGACAGCTCAGGGTGACAGAAAGCTACATTTTCATTGACTCCAAGCTCCAAGAGAACAGAGTTTCAAACTGACAAAATGGCTGAAATATTGGAGGGAAGGGAAGGAGCTACAGAGGAATGAACTTCAAAATCTGTGTTTAAGAACTGTCCCAATTCACCTGGACTGATCAGTTTCTAGGTCTTCTTTCCCACTATCATCCCTGACCTATAGAGAATTCCTATCACTGTCCACCACTTATCCCAACACCAGTGTTTTATTCACTGCTTTTGTAAAGGATGCTTTTAGGGACAAAGAGAAGGAATTGATGGGTGAGCCACACATGATTAGTTCACTGCAATATTCCTATATTTCTCCACTGCCAAACTCCTTCCTTTATATTATATCAAGACATAAATGGTAGGTCAATTTCATTTCCTACAGTCCTCTATCAGGTCCAGGATTCAGCTACTCTCTGTGAGCAAGAAGAGGCACTCCCAACTATCTGAGCAGCTGGAGAATGGAATCTTTGGTGAGGGTGCCTATGTTGACAAGTTCTGCCTAGACAACAACCTAAGCTTCTCTTTCCCTGATTTCAGGAGAATGAGTATCAGAAGAAACATTCCTACATGTGTTTCCCAGAATTTTATAGTAAAGATGAGCACAATCTTTGCCTTTCTAGTATTGTACCAGTCATATCCCAGGTTTGACTTTGTAATTGGCTCCTTGGGGCACGCTAGAATTTGGAGGCAATGAGGTGTAGTTGGATATCACATTAGGAGAAATAGCTGCTTCTTGCCGAGTCACTTCCTCCTGCCAGGTTGTCAAAGGATTTTCAGTAAAGTGAAGAACATTTTCATCAGACAGGGGAGGAGAGGCTGCTTCTGCTGATAAGGGAGGTGTGACTGGGCTCAAGACTTTGGGTTATTCCTATTCATTTGGATCTTCTCAAACATTCCTAGTCTAGTCATTAACTCTCTACTCTTTCCCAACCAATAATCTAGCTTTGATTTTTTTTTTATTATTATTATAGCTATTCTTCTCTGCCTGCCAGCAATATTACAGAATGGTCACAGCTACATGTTTGGTTTTTTTTAACTATACACTGAGATTTTAAAGTTTTAACCTTGCTAATTAAGGTTAGCCGGCTGGCTGCCGGCTAATCTCAAACCCTCGGGTCACTGGCACCACGGCTTCTGAGGCATCTACCTCTCTGTCTCTAAAAGCTCTTTATCTCTTCCCTATCTCTGCCAAGCAGAATGTTTCCTGGCCTTTCTGTCTTCTGAATCTATGTTGGTCCAAGTACATGGTGGAAATTGTCATTTTTAGCATCCTGGCTTCCAGGAAGGCCAGGGAATTAGTTCTATTGGGGTTATCATCAGAAGTGAAGAAGTGAGAATACTCCAAAAAAAAAAAACCTCAAAAAGTGGACAGTTACCCTGTGGCAAATTCCTCTAATCTATGTGACTCAATCACCTGCTTATACTTCCATTCCTTGAATTGTCTTGTTTAGACAGTATCTGCAGAAGAGGTGAATATGAAGTGGAAGGCAGGCTTCCAACCAGTTTCCATTACTCGGGGAGTAAAGGACATGAGTATGCTATTCTCGGAACATAGATGCTTTCCTCTTTGTTCTTTTTTTTTAATTTCTTCCCACCGATACTTTTTATCATTCACTCACTATGCTTTGCTTCTCTCACTATTTCTCAAACTTACTGGAGGAGCTCTAAGCAAGTAGTTCCCTTGTTTTCCAGTGCAGCTCTGGGTTTGATATTTGTGCCCCATCCCTGCTGCTCCTGCAGGTGAGTACAAAGGGCTGGTGTGGAAGGACAGAGTCTAGGTAGTCTGACCACCTATTTACCTAATTTCCCAGGTCTCCTCCAGGTCTTCATCTATTTTACTCCAGGGTTAATGATTTTCTGAATATGCTCTCACTTTTACTCTGGTAAAACATAGTATTCTCATGTTTTTGTTTTCATCAATTCCATCCTCAGTGCTTTCTATTTTTCAGAAATGTTTTACAACTTATCTACTGAGGGCACCCTTTCTTGCATTAGATCTGTGTGTTATTATTTACACTTTAAATAAAAGAAAACTGAGGTTTAGAAAACTGAAGCAGTTTGCCGAAGACTGATGCGAAAGGAAGTCAAGATTTTAACTCAATTCTGTTTCACCCCAGAGCTCAGTATTTTTACTACTGTGAAAGATATTTCCCACATATTACATAATATCATGTTGCTCTGAACAAATCGTTATTTTCCTTGCCATCTCTATTCAGCATCCTAAGTATATCTATTCATTTGAAATTGTGAGTGTTGTTATAATCTGAGATTGCCAGAACTAGTATTCTACCTAGTCAATACCCATCTATTTCTCACGGGATGATGTTTCCCAAATGTCAGTTTCACTCTTCTCCTCAAATAATCAGGCAAATTTTTCATTTGGAAATTTATTCTTCTCTATGATTTTTCTGTTGTAAATCTGAATGTGGGGCACCTGGGTGGCTCAGTTGGTTAAGCAACTGCCTTCGGCTCAGGTCATGATCCCAGGGTCCTGGGATCGAGCCCCGCATCGGGCTCCCTGCTCCGCGGGAAGCCTGCTTCTCCCTCTCCCTCTGCCTGCCACTCTGCCTACTTGTGCTCTCTCTCTATTTCTCTGTCAAATAAATAAATAAAATCTTTAAAAAAAAAAGTAGAAAACAAAAAACGAAAGTTACAAAAAAAATAAAATTGAAAGTAAAATGGTTAATGGTGTAAGATACAGTTAAAAGGGAAACTTTTAAGAGTTTGAAATCAGAGATAGATATACATGTTTATCATCTAACAATTCTGTAATATTTCTGAACCCTATAACCCCATCATCAAAACTTTTAAGATTAAGGTATGGGGTTAACAAAGCTAAAAAAAAAAAGAGGATATTTTAACACTACAAGAGATTTCATCCAAAATGATAAATTACAACCTTTAAGTTTAAATCTCTTAACCATGTCAAAGACATAGCCTTTAGAGGTAGCTTATACATAATGAGAAAAAGTTTACTTCTTCATTCTAAAAAAAAGGGGGGGGGGAAGTACCATTGGATATAAATTCCTACCAGTGTTTTCATCTAAGGCTTTTCTTAAATTTTTAACTATCAAAATCTCTCTGTAGCTTTACGCATGTTAAATTCACCGCATGGTGTAAGCTGTTTTCATACACAAAGAACACATTTAAAAATATACAAATGGTGTTTCCAACAGCTTCTTTTAATGGATCAATCCTAGGTGTGAGAATCACATCTCTGGTTCCTGAATATCCAAACATGATTTAAGATCCATCAAATCAAAAGTAGAAAAATTCATAAATCATTGGTTTTAACTTTTCCTTAAAACAATTATGATTTCACCTCACTTTGCCCATCAAATAGAGCTATTCATGGTAACTTCCTCATAGAGTGAGGTTAGGATTAAATAAAACACTTAGAATAGCATTCCATGAACACAAGATGTGAGGATAATAACAATGGAACATTGCTGATTATTAAATTCTGCCTCCTGTTTGAAGCCATATCAACAAGATTAGATATTTGTGCCTAGCACAAGATTAGCAAATTTAGCCAATAAAAATTCAGGACACCCAATTAACTCTGTATTTCAGATAAACAACTAATAACTTTTTAGTTTAAGTATGCAGTATTTCAGACATACTTGAACTGAATTTCAAATAAACAATTGAGAAGTTTTTTGTTTTTGTTTTTGTTTTCTGTTTGTTTGTTTGTTTTAGTATAAGTATGTCCCAAAGATTGCATGGGGCATACTTATCCCAAAAAAAATTATCCTTTATTTAACAGAAATTCAAATTTAACTGGGTGATCTGTATTTTACCTGGATTTTTTATTGAAGTATAATTGACATATAAAGTTTTATTAGTTTTAGGTGTATAACAGAGTGATTCGACAATCCTATATATTACTCATTGCTCACCACATTAAGTATAGTCACTGCCTGTCACCATACAAACCTTATTACAGTATTATTAACTATAGTGCCTACGCTGGATTTTTCATCTCTGCGACTATAACTGGAAGTGTTTATCTCTTAATCTCCTTTATCTATTTCATCCATCACTTCACTCACCTCCTCTCTGGCAACTAACAGTTTGTTCTCTGCTTCTCTCTTTCTGCAGCTCCCCCTACTTGTGTGCGTGCTCTCTCTCTCACACAAATAAATAAAAATCTTTTTAAAAAATCGATTAAACCAAGTGCTGGTTCTTTGAAAAGATAAAATTGATAAACCTTTAGCCAGAATTATCAAGAAAAAAGGAGATTCAAGTAAAATCAGAAATGAAGATGGAGAAATACAAAGAATTATGATTATTATGAAAAATTATCTGCCGACAAATTGGATAACCTAGAAAAAATAAATTCCTAGAAAAAAAAGTCTTCTAAAACTGAATGGGAATGAAATTTGAACATACTGATTACTAGTAACGAAATTGAACCAGTAATCAAAACCTCCCAACAAACTCAAGTCCAGTGCCAGATGACTTCACTGGTGAATTCTACCAAACATTTAAAGAGTTAATACCTATTCTCAAACTATTCCAAAAAGGAGAAGAGGAAGGGAAGCTTCCAATTTCATTCTACACGGCCAGCATACCCTAATAGCAAAACCAGATAAAGACACCACAAAAAAGAAAAAGAGAACTACAGGCCAATATCTCTGATGAACATAGATATAAAAAATCCTTAACAAAATATTAGCAAATTGAATTCAACAATACATTAAAAAAAACATTCACCACGATCAACTGGGATTTATTCCAGTGATGTAAGGGTGGTTTCATATTCACAAATCAATCAGTGTGATACATCACCTCAACAAGAGGAAGGATAAAACCATATGATCATTTCAATAGATAAAGAAAAAGCATTTGACAAAAACATCAGTTCATGATAAACTCTGAAAAGAGTGGGCTTAGGGAGAACATTCCACACCATAATAAAGGCCATATATGAAAACCCACAGCTAACATCATATTCAATTCTGAAAAACTAACAGTCTAGATTATTCATAAGGCTATGTTATTCAGTAGGAATTACAGATCCTTAAACCCCTACATGAATCCTGGATCTATCACTTAAGGGTTGTGTGACCTTGACCAACTTAAGTAATAATCTATATGAGCACAGACATACTTATTTTTAAAGTGAATCCAAATAAAATTTATGATCTCCCTTCTGTAAGATTATGAAGAGGAGGAAAGGACATAAAATGCCCAGGGCAATGACCATCCTATGCATTTGTTTTCCTTTCTCCCTCAAATGTTTCTGGAAACAAAACCTACGTTGCTTTTAAAATGACAACGGTAATTTGCAAAGGTGAAACTAACAGACTGATTAAATGAATTAGAGACTAAAAGAGAATAATGGAGAGAGGTCAGAAATAACTCCGAGGTGTGGGTAATGAAGAGGGAAAAGAATACAGTCACTAGTGAAAGTGAGTGAATATAAAAGAAAGCATGTTTGAGAGGCAAGATCATGAGTTTTAAACATAATGAGTTTGAAATAATGATGACTTTCTATGAGAGGCTCCCAGCTGATCTCCTAAAACATGATCCTTATCTTAATTACTCTTTCAAATATCATTATTCATCAATAAATGAACTAATTCATGTAAGGCACTTGAAATATTACCTGGATCATAGTAAGTCTCACTTAATGTTAACAACTATTCCATTCATGTTTGCTCTTATTATTTTACTACCTTTTCCATGGACAAATTTGAAATTGTGCAATCATTCTCCACTCCTTCTTAAGATCTCCTAATTTTTTTCTTCTTATACATATCTACAGTCATTTCTTCAAATTTGTTCTGAGCAAGATAAGAAAACCCCAAATTCCCTCTTTTGCCTTTCACATGCCTACAAAAAGGAAACCTGTTCTCTTGATCTCATATTTGGACCCACAACATGTGTTTTTAAGGAAATATAAGCTATTATTTAAATGTATTATGTATGTATATATATATTTATATCATTAAAATATATGCTTATTCAACTTTAGAAAAAAATAGAGATAGGACAAGGATAAAAATCACTCACATTCCTAAAATCATAATATTATTAACTAATATTTTGGTGTATGTACTTTCAGTATTTTTGAGGTATGAGTTTTATAAAGATTCCCTCCACAGTTATGTGGCCACACTGCATATCTGGATTTATATGTGATATAAGCTTCCCTCATTCACTGAGAGATGCTTGTGGTTAGGTGTTAATGTGGATTTACAGAATGTGGGTTCATACAATGCCAGGATGTTAAATCTGAGACTAATCAGATTGAACAGTTATGGAAGCTTCTGAAGACCAAGGGCCATTATTTGTTAGCTTTAGCGCACAAAAAATTTCTCCCTGGATGCCTAGACCCTTTTCACTGGAACTCATATGACGAACGTACAGGCTATGGCTGACTCTTTCTAGAGAAATAAGAATCTACATAATCACCTAACCTTAGGACTTCCTTAAGATTCTGCACTTGGCCCAAACTTAATCTTAATGCTCCTAGTACGTTTCAGCCCTCCTACCAACCACCAGAGTATTACTGAGAATAATTCTCTTGGCAAACTTGTAACTAGCTGAAATTAAGATGTAAGTCTGTCCTTCCCTCCCTCTTCTGCTCTGTGATCTCATTCCTATTGACCAAACTTCCCTCTGCCTTCCAAAGTCTTCCATCAGAACTAGCACCCCATGATTAGAAGGATCCCCTGAATGGGGCATATGTGTCATGGCCACTACAAACTCCTATCTATAGCTCATCATCAATTTCTTTACCAACTTAAACACTTTATTCAAAGTCAAATATCTTTGCCTTTCCAAGTATAGTCAAATATATATTCACTTTTCATCTCAGTGTAATGCTTGTCAAACTGAGAGGACCAGTTTTATTTATAACCTATTACAGATTGACAATTGTATAAATTATAATAAAAATGAATTATTAAGAAAATAACTTTAAAAAATTACACATAAAGCCTCATTTTAAAAAGTACTAAACATTATAGGTATAAAATTAATCTAGCAAATTATTTTTAAGATTTCTAATGTTCACTGTTAATTTTGATATTTATTAAGAAAGATGACAGTTACAGACAAACAGAAGTCATGGACTTGACTTTTAGTATTCCTGTCTTAGTATACAAATACCATCTTTAGTACCACCAGTATAGCATAGAGTAACATGCTGGGTAATTTCTTGTAATTCTTATTTTCCAGTGATTATTTGTTCCATTTAACCCAAATTTATGGGCTCATGAAGACATGAATCTTGTACTTATGTATTCTATAACCTACAGAATCTATTAAAATACACTACATGATGGGGGTCTGGATGGCTCAGTCAGTTAAGCATCCGATTCGGTTTTGGCTCAGATCATGATTGCAGGGTCCTGGGATCGAGCACCATGTCAGGCTCCATGCTTTAGCTGGAGTCTGCTTGAGGATTCTCTCTCTCTGCCCCTCCCCCTGTCCTCTCTCTCTCTCTCAAATAAATAAATCTTTTTCAAAAAATAAATAAATAAATCTTAAACAAACAAACAAAAACCACTACATGAGGGGCGCCTGGTTGGCTCAGTCAGTTAAGCATCTGACTCTTGATTTTTGGCTCAGATCATGATCTCGGGATCCTAAGACCGAATCCTGTGGTTGGCTCCATGCTTAGCCTGGCCTCTGCTTGTCCCTCTCCCTCTGCCCCTCCCCCACAACACCTGCTTGTGTGCTCATGTGCTCTCTTTCTCATTCTTTTTTTTTTTTAAAGATTTTATTTATTTGGCAGAGAGAGGCACAGCAAGAGAGGGAACACAAGCAGGGGGAGTGGGAGAGGGAGAAGCAGGCTTCCCGCAGAGCAGGGAGCCCGATGTGGGGCTCGATCCCAGGACCCCGGGATCATGACCTGAGCCCAAGGCAGCTGCTTAACTGACTGAGCCACCCAGGCGCCCCTCTATTAGAAACTTTCAGATATGCAGTACAGTACCATTAGCTATCGATAGTCACCGTGCTGTACATCACATCCCCATGACTTACTTATAACTGAAGGTTTATACCTTTGAACTCATTCTTTTTTTTTTTTTAAGATTTTATTTATTTATTTGACAGAGACACAGCAAGAGCAGGAACACAAGCAGGGGGAGTGGGAGAGGGAGAAGCAGGCTTCCCGCCGAGCAGGGAGCCCGATGTGGGGCTCGATCCCAGGACCCTGGGACCATGACCTGAGCCGAAGGCAGACGCTTAACGACTGAGCCACCCAGGCGCCCCTCTCTTTCTCATTCTATCTAAAATAAATAAATAAATATCTCTAAAAAAAATATACTACATGATGCATTTGCCAAGTAAGTGGTAGCTGACAGGTTGTGGTTTATACTATTAAGCATACTTGTTTTTTTTTTTTAAGATTTGATTTTATTTATTTGAGAGAGAGAGTGAGAGAGAGAGCACAAGAGGGGGGAGGGTCAGAGGGAGAAGCAGACTCCCCGCTGAGCAGGGAGCCTGATGTAGGACTCGATCCTGGGACTCTGGGATCATGACCTGAGCCGAAGGCAATTGCTTAACCAACTGAGCCACCCAGGTGAGCTTAGTCATACTTGTTTTATCACTCTTTGTACAATCTCTAATAATGTGGTACAGCTTTTTGATGTAGAATTACAAAATAATAGAATAAAACTGTCAGGCATAAAATTAGACTAAATTTGGTAAGAGTATTTTTTTTTTTAATATTTCAGCATTTGTCTTAGATTCTGTGTCCTAAAATGGACTTTGCTAGGCAAAACTGGATATAGAAATTTTCTTGGGGCATGTGCTTGGGCAATGTAGTTATGGGGTAGCACAGAAGGTAAGATTGGGAAGAGGGAGAAGCTGATCTACAGTGTTGTGACAACTCAAGTCTCAGTCATCCCAAAAGAACTCTAGGATTGAAATAGCTCTTAACAATTGTCCCGGCACATGGCAATGATTCTGGGCCCATTTCACCAATCATTGGTCACAGGCTGTGAGGTAGAAGCCATTGGAGCGTTTTAGGCAGAGGACTGGCATAGTTTGTCCGATATTTAAAAGGAACACTCTGACTAGTATGCTGAGTATAGGTTACTGGGTAAGGAGGCAAACATAGAAGACAGGAGACAGTTAGGAGACATAATAATAGTAACCCAGGACCAAGATGACATAGATCAGCCTGGTCATGGTGGATATGATGAGAAGCAGTTGAAGTCTGTGTGTATGATGAAGTCATAACTAAACAACTAATAGGTTGAATAGAAACTGTCAGGTTAAAAAAAAAAAAAAGGAATCCTATGAGGTTTGAGTGCAAAAGGAGGAAATAGTCATTCACCAAAATGGAAAAGACTACAGAAGAAATTTGTGAGCCGGGGTGAAGGAAATTAGGAATTTAATTTGGACATGTTAAATTTAAGATACCTATAGATAATACCAATCCATAGTTTAAGTAAGCAGTTGGATATAAAAATTTAGAATTCAAGGGAGAGAACCAAATTGCAGGTATAATTTGGACAACAATGAGCACAAAGTTGCTTTCCAAATTGTGAGATTTAATCTAGTCACCTAAGAAGTAGATGTAGAGGGGCACCTAGCTGGCTCAGTCAGTACAGCATGCAACTCTTGATCTCAGGGTCCTCAGTTCAAGCTCCATGTTGGGCACCAAGCTTACTTAAAAAACAAAAACAAAAGAAGTAGATGTAGAAAGAAGAGACCTAAGGATTAAAACCTACAGCATTCTAAGTGTCAGAAAAATAAGGAGAAATCCGTAAACAGTCCAAGGAAAAATAGCCAATGAGGCAGGAGAAAACCAAGAGTGGTTAGTGTCATGGAAGCTAAATGAAGAAGTATTTCATGAAGGAGAGTGATCATCTGTGCCAAATGTTGCTGAAATATCAAATAAATTAAGGATTGGAAATTAATCATTGGACTTAGCAATCAATATAGGAGTGATATGTATTCTTGAAGGAGAAATTTTGCTGAAGTAAATGGAAGCAAGTGCCACATAGGAATTTGAAATAGTAGATACGGCCAACTTTTCCAAAGAGGTTTACTGTAAAGAGGATGAAAGTAATAGGTGTACAATTGGGAGAATAAAGTGGAAAGGTGTTTATTTATATGCGGGTAGGGTTACTTAAGTTGGAAAAATTCAAGTGTGTTTACATTTTATGTAGAAAGGGGAAAAACCTGAAGATATAGAGGAAATAAGGAATAATTACAAAGTGAATATATTAGTAACAGGGAAAATGCAAATTCAAATTGCAATGAAATACTATTTCACATCAACCAGGTTAGCGAAATTCAAAAATTCTGGTATCACTGAGAGTTGGCCAGAATGTAGGAAATCACAAACTCTCCTACATTGCTGGCAGGACTATATGTGGTAACAACTACTTAGGAAAAATATTTGACAATATGCAGTGAAGTTGAAAGCATTTATTTCCCATGATTTCACTTTCTGGTGTACCTCCTAAAGCGGTGCTTTTCAAATTTTAATGTGCAGAGGAATCCCTGGGGACCTTGTTAAAATGCAGATTCTGATTCAGGTGGTCTGGGATGAGATCTGAGATTCTGCATTTCTAACAAGCTCCCATGTGATGCTGATGCTGCTTGACTGTGGATACACATCCTGTCACAATGCTCTGTAGACGCTCTTGCACATGCTCCAGGCGACAGACAGATGCAGTGATGTTCACAGATGCAGTGAAACCCCCAACAATATCCTGACAGTCCATTAATATGAGAATGGATAATACATTATGGTATATTCAAAAGAAAATACTGTATTAGTTTTAACCCTAACAAGAAGGTGTTAAAACAAATCAAAGAATGATACCTATGTTAGCCTTTATGTAAATTTTGTTTCTGAATGTAGAAATATAAAAATTATAGTGGAAGACTAGATACAGAAATGCATGAAAATGGTTGCCTCTGATGAGGAAGAGGAATGGAATCAGATGGGCAAGGCACTTGATCTTTGTAATATAAAAGAAATGGGCAAAATGTTAACATGTGTTAATATAGTATGATCTTTGTACACTGTATTATTTCTTTTTAATTTATGGGTTTTAATTGCTTCACTTTAAACTTACATAAATATTTAAAAAGAAATGCCTGGAAGAGAGATATTCATGGAACAATTACAGGACTATTTCTGTGCCCCTGAGTTACTTCTAAAAATATCCTTCTATGTGCTATTCTATATAGATGTGGATCCCATATAGGTTTGTGTGAACCAGGAGCAGAGTGGAAATTATACATCAAACTCAAACTTACAGAAATGAAGTGGAAGTGGCAGAAAATTCCTTACATTTTGTTATATAGTCTTTGTCTTATTTTTTTTCATTTCAAACAATATTTATGCAATATTTTAATATAGACAGAAAATTTAAGGTCAAATAAATTTAATATCAAATAAATTTTAAAATATTAAAGCAAATTAGCATAAGAATAAAAAGTATGTGTCAGTTTAGAAGATGAACAGGAAATTTTAAAAACAAAAACAAGTAACTGTTATGACCTACTACCTAGCACTCAGGGCAATTTACAAAGAATCATATTGTTTCTAATTAAGAAGTCTTACTGCATAATCAGATATAAGATATTTAATTTCTACCTCAAAACATGGCAACATACATGTCATAAACTTCCAGCTTCCCTACCTCCTCTGCCACTCTTTCTTCTTACTCAACTGCTGTGTCTCAAGCTGCATCCCATACCAAGTCATACCTCTTAGCACCTCTTGTTCTGATGAAGTCACCACCAGTGAGTCTTTTCCATAATTTAACCCACTCAAATCAACATAACACCTGATTGAAATCCTCTTGTAAAATTTCTGCCTTTGAAAGGAATTGCATTGTAATCAGTATAAAAGATAGAAATCAGTACTGGCCTCCATTTTTCAAAAAAGCCTTCACACTACCTAATGACCAGTTCAAACTGAATATCATGAAGTCAGCAATCTACAGCAATCTAGGTCTCAAATTCATTCATGTGGATCAAAAGCAGAGTCTGATATTGGAAATGACAGAAAGGTAAAACAGAGTCATTCACTAAAAATCTATTATACTCCTGCCATGTCCCAGGTGCTGTGCTAGACTTGGGAGAACAAAAGCATAACAAAGATCACCTTCATGCTTTATCTTTTAATTAGGCATATGCCACTTTCCCAGTATATGCTACAGCTTAGAGACACTGTCCAGAAATGTTGAGTATGTCTGTGTGTAAGAAAGGGAAAGAGAGAGATCAATCCATGGTAGTCTTTTCTTTACAGACGCTGATGAAATAGAATGTGCCAATCTTTCCCCCAGAGCTAAAGACATTGATGGTTCCATATAAGTTGTTCTACCATTTCCTTTGTTCTTTCTTTTACAATCTCTTCCACACAAGTATTTATTTCACATACCTTGTTGTTGTTCAATTTAAATGCTCCAAATGGAGTTCAGCACTAGTGGGGATTGAAAATGATTACAAGGGTAGTTAAGGTGGCTTTCAGTCTGGGTTTCTGCCTTTTTTATCACCATGTAGTCCCTGGAAGCTGAGATTATCTAAAAAATGGATAATAACACAGAAAACTGGAAGGGGAGGAAACAAAAGATTCCTATACTCAGCAAAGTTATAAAAAAAAAAACACCTGGAAGATGTAGCAAATGAGTAGACATTTTTATGGCAGTGTGTGTTCATCTTTCATCAGTTATATTAGAACTGTTGTGTGTATGCTATGATGACCTTATTTCTTATATAGATATATTTGCAGAAAGTCTCTTATTTTCTTTAATTTTAAGACATTAGAAACACTGTGTTAGCAATTTGAGGCAATCTTTGCTAAAAGTAGTAGTTGGCAGGACTCTGTACTGATGATTCAGCATCACAAACATCTATTCAACATAGACTATTCTGCTTTATTAACCTATCAGCAAAACAACCTCATATATGTATTATCACAAAATAAAACATAAGAGCAATTAAAAGGAAGAATAAAGGGGAAAAACCGTATGCTTCCTTTCTTCATATTTCCGACTTTCTCACCCAAATTCAAAATGAAAACAAAAAGAATCTTAACATAGAAATATGTAAGCTTTCTTAGACCTCACACCTCAAATGCCTGGAAAATGCCTTCCACCTTCCCTGAATATCAATGAGTGGTCCCTGTGATCCTGTGGTCCTTGTGCTTAAAGCTCTCTTTTGCCTGTGGATCTAATCTGGTAGAATCTCCTAAGAGTCATTTGTCTGATAAGCCCTGTGCTTCTGCCAAAGGCTTCGGTCTGTGCCACTTAGCCACCAATGCCCATTAAGAGAGTTTCCCAAAGACCCACTCTTAATATACAATTCTATTAAATTCTCCAAAGATTTCTTAAGGGCTTGCTATCAGGACCCTATGTTTAAGTAGCTCATTGTCTAGAAAGAGAGATAAACATAAAAGGAAATGACTGCATTGCAGTGTGATAAGTACAATAACTAGAAGTTTGGATAGAGAAGTAAAGGAGAATGTGAATGGCCAGAGAAATTTTTCTCAGAGGAATTGCTGCCAAATCTTAGTTTTGAAGGATGAATAAGCACTCGTCAAGGGGTCAGGAAGCTGACCTGACAAAAAGAGAAAGGATACTATCTTTATTTTCCATTGTAGAAGCATAAAAGTGTAAATCCATGTAAATTAAGTGGGAATCTGAGTCTAAAATGAAGGAATGGGGCCTGAAGAGTGAAATATGAAATAACAAAGTCATTATGATGAAAACTGAACTCTACTCTTTAGATCCAGTGTCAGTAAACTGTGGCTGGTGGCTACACCTGGCCCATCATCTGTTTTTGAAAATAAAGTTTTACTGGAACACAAACATATTTGTTCATTTGCATATTGTCTTCAGGTGCTTTCAAGTAGTTGACACAGAGGCTCCGTGGTTCACAAAGCTTAAAATATTCACTGTCTGACCCTTTATAGAGAAAGTTTGTCAACACCTGATCTAAGTAACGAGGATACAGTGAAATATTCAATGGAATGTTAGCAAGAACAGATTTGTGTAATAGCTCTGCTCAGCAGAGGGGAGGTCAGAGGCTAAGGACATAGAGCCAGGAGGATCACTGAAGGAGAAATAATGAGAATCTAAACTAAGGCAGGAACTGTGAGAATGAAGATGGAGAAAAGGGATGGAAACCAATTCATGTTCAAAAGATACAGAATTCCAAAGCTTAAGGTGTGGCAAATAAAGTAAACTAAGATTTTTCTTCTACCCTACCCCCTACCGAGATGGGGGAAGGGTAGCTTTCGGGATTGGAATACCCAAATGATAGGACAGGATCCAGAGATAAGGTCTGACTGCTCTTTTGAGTCAGAGCAAAACCATTTTTATCTTTTTAAAAGCAACATACGTTCTTATTCTTGTTACAAAAAGTAACATAGTACATGTTTGTTGAACAAAATTGTAAAAAAAAAAAAAAGATAAAACTATAAACGCAATCCATAATGACACAGTTATAAAACTTTTAATACTTTTTGAGTGTCTACTGTTTCTATGAACATCCATACTCTATAGTTTTTTACCAAAATGGAAAATAGTCTTATGTTGTTTCATAAAATCCAACAAAGGATGGGCAGTTATGATGTTTTCAAATTTTGCTTTTACAAACAGTACTCTAATTGCATTGTTAGATAAATATTTTATCATGTATTTATTTCCTTAGGATAAATTCCTATATATGGAATTGCCAGGTCAAAGAGAATGCACATTTTTAGAAGTACTTTTTTCTTACAAGTATCTTATAATCATTTGTTTGCAGAATATAAAAATCCAGACAAACCCATACCAAAAGAAAGAGAATTTATTAACAAAATACTATTAGATTCTAATTACAGAAATATAACTGTGCCTCCTGAGAAATGTGCTGGGAACTTGAAAGTCAGGCATAAAATATCTTCCATTCTTGTTTTCATCTTATTCTTTCTCTTTCTAGTGGCCTGATATTTCTTTTATATTCTCTGAGCTACTACATCAAGATTTTTAATCACTAGCACTTCCTTGGCTCACCCATCTGATTACACATGGCTCATTTTAGTGGCCCAATATGAACATTAGTCCATAAATCTAAATGATCTCATAGCTCTACTTGATACTAATTTCAGATTTTCTAAAATAAAACCATCAAAGGACAAAAAATCTTTTTGACCCCACCAAGATCATTTGTCTAGCTCTCTTCTAATCAGCCTGGCAATGGGTCCATTATCACTCATAAGAACCTCTCATCTTTTCTAAAAAGCACTTTGAATTGGACAGATCTCTTGGTAAGGGATGTAATTACAGGTATCTTTATCACAAAAAGCATTAAATAATTTTATGTAATTTTATCAACTAAATATAACCACAGTTCCCACTTTTGTTTAGTATCTTCTGGATGTTTTTTTATACCAAAAAAAAAAATCATGAACATTTTTCTAGGTCAAGAATGAAAACTCTACACTGTCATTTTTAATGATTGCTTAATATTTTATTCACTATATAAATGTGAAAAGTTATCAAGACATATCACTTTTAGGGATACTGAGATGAGTTCCAGTGTTTAGATACTAAAAATTGTGTGGTGATGAACACACTGGAGCATTTATATCAGATTATTTATTTAGAAAAAAAAAAAACCTAGGAGGGCAATTGGTAATTCAGGATTTGCAACCTTGAAGCATTTTAATACACATTGACATTATTGTCTACAAATTCTTACCACCTTAGAGTTACACTAGACCAGCTTGGATCATGTTGATGTTATTTCACTATTGCCAAGCTGAGAGATGAAAAATTTTATCATTTTCATTTATTTCCATCTAACTTTTTAAATGGTTATTGGTCATTTGTACTTTTTCTGCAGTCTGGAGTGTTGTTTTTGTTGTTGTTGTTTCTCTGTTTTGTTTTGTGTTTTACACAGACGACTGGTTAATTCTAATTTATGTGTATAATGTTTTCCTTTATCAGATAAGGATAGCAAATTTTCCACTGACATATTGGTTTAATTTTTTTCCCTCAGTATTTACACTTTAACAGTATTTAAGATACAATGTTTTTTCTTGTTTGTTTTTAGTTTGATGTAGAATGGGTATGTTTTTTTACAAATATGTAGTCAGATCTGTGAATCTAATCATGTATGCCTTCAGCCTAGGTCAGGATTTGGAAAAACATTTAGAAAAGCCTGCCCCAATTATAATATAACATTTATTTATTTATTTGTTTATTTATTTATTTATTTATTCATTCATTCATTCATTCATTTTCAATTTATTAACATATAGTGTATTATTAGTTCCACAGGTAGAGTTCAGTGATCCATCACTTGTATATAACAGCCAGTGCTCATTACATCAAGTGCCCTCATTAGTCCACTGCCCAGTTACCCAATCCCCCCACTCCTTTCCCTCTAGCAATCCTGAGTTTGTTTCCTATGATTAAGAGTCTCTTATGGTTTGTCTCCCTCTCTTTTTCATCTTCATATTTTTTCTTCCCTTCCCCTACCTTCATGAGTTTTGTCTCTTAAATTCTACATATGAATGAAATCATATGGAATATCTTTCTCTGACTTATTTCACTTAGCATAATACCCTCTAGGACCGTCCATATCATTGCAAATGGCAAGATTTCATTCTTTTTGATGGCTGAGTAATATTCCATTTTATATATACCACTTCTTCTTTATCATCTTTGTTATCATCTTTATTCATCTGTTGAAGGACATCAGGGCTCCTTCTATAGTTTGGTTATTGTGGACATTGCTGTTGTAAATATTGGGGTGCAGGTGTCCCTTTGGATCTGTATCTTTTGGGTAAATAATTAGTAGTGCAATTCCTGGGTCATAAGGTAGCTCTATTTTTAACTTTTTGAGGAACATCCATACTGTTTTCCAGAGTGGCTGCACCAGCTTTCATTCCCACCAACAATGTAAGAGGGTTCCCATTTCTCTGCGTTCTCTCCAACATCTGTCATTTCCTGATGTGTTAATTCTAGCCATTCTGACCAGTGTGAGGTGGTATCTCATTGCGATTTTGATTTGTATTTCCCTGACCCTGAGTGATGTTGAGCACTTTTTCATGTGTCTGTTGGCTATTTGGATGTCTTCTTTGCACAAATGTCTGTTCATGTCTTCTGCCCATTTCTTGATTGGATAATTTGTTCTTGGGTGTTGAGTTTGATAAGTTCTTTATAGATTTTGGATACTAGCCCTTTTTCTGATACGACATTTGCAAATATTTTCTCCCATTCTGTAGGCTGCTTTTGTTTTTTTCGACTATTTCCTTTGAGTGCAAAAGCTTTTTATCTTGATGAAATCCCAATAGTTCATTTTTGCCTTTGTTTCTCTTGCCTTTGGAGATGTGTCTAGCAAGAACTTGATGAAGCCAAGGTCACAGAGTTGCTGCCTGTGTTCTCCTTTAAAATTTTGATGGATTCCTGTCTCACATTGAGGTCTTTTATCCATTTTGAGTCTATTTTTTGTGTATGGTGTAAGGAAATGGTCCAGTTTCATTCTTGTGCATGTGGCTGTCCAATTTTCCCCACACCATTTGTTGAAGAAATTGTCATTTTTCCATTGGATATTCTTTCCTGCTTTGTCAAAAATTAGTTGACTGTAGAGTTGAGGGTCTATTTCTGGGGTCTCTATTCTGTTCCATTGATCTATGTGTCTGTTTTTGTGCCAGCACCATACTGTCTTGATGATTATGGCTTTGTAATAGTGATGATAGAGGACATCCCTGTCATGTTCCTGACCTTAGGGGATATTGAGTATATTCACTGTGGCCTTTTCATATATGGCTTTTATGATATTGAGGTATGTTCCCTCTACCCCTACACTGTGAAGTTTTAATCAAGAAAGGATGCTGTATTTTGTTAAATGTTTTTTTCTGCAACTATTGAGAGGCTCATATGGTTCTTGTCCTTCCTTTTATTAATGCAGTATATCATGATCGATTTGGGGATGTTGAACCACCCCTGCAGCACAGGAATAAATCCCACTTGGTCATGGTGAGTAAACTTTTCAATGTACTATTGGATTCTACTGGCTAGTATCTTGGTAAGAATTTTGGCATCCAGAAGCAGGAGCTCTTGCACACTACCACCCCTGGTCAATTGCAGACCCAACAGGAAGAGAGGGACCTTGCAAGTTCTACTATTTTATCTACTACTTTACAATCCCGGCACGAGGAGGAAAGGTTTTCCCCATTCCCCTCCTCCCCTCCCCCACAACAGCCCAGCCAATGAGAGACTGACACAACTCAGCCAATGAAAAGCCACTACACTTGGAACTCCACAGTTTATTCCAATAGACTTTTTGTTTTTAACAGCCCTCCCAACTTCCCCCTGGCTTGGTTAAAAGAGCATTACTTTCCTTTGTTCTCAGGACTTGCTTATGGTTTCACTGTAGCTTGTTTGTCTGGGGTTGCAATTCTCAGCTATTCCCAAATAAACCCATTTTTGCTGGTTAAAAAAAAAATTGGCATCCATGTTCATCAGGGATATTGGTCAGTAATTCTTTTTTCTGGTGGAGTCTTTGTCTGGTTTTAGGATCAAGGTAATGCTGGCCTCATAAAAAGAGTATGGAAATTTTCCTTCCATTTTTATTTTCTGGAGCAGTTTCAGAAGAATAGGTATTAATTCTTCATTAAATGTTTGGTAGAATTCCCCTGGGAAGCCATCTGGCCTGGAGTCTCATTTTTTGGGAGGTTTTTGATGACTGCTTCAATTTCCTTGCTGGTTATGCATCTGTTCAGGTTTTCTATTTCTTCCTGGTTCAGTTTTGGTAGTTGATACATCTCTAGGAATGCATCCATTTCTTCCAGATTGTCTAATTTGTTGGCATATAGCTGCTCATAATTTGTTCTTATAATTGTTTGTATTTCTTTGGTGGTGTTTGTGATCTCTCCTCTTTCATTCATGATTTAATTTATTTGGGTCCTTTCTCTATTCATTTTGATAAGTCTGGCCAGGGGTTTATCAAACTTATTTATCCTTTCAAAGAACAACCTCCTAGTTTTGTTGATCCATTCTATTGTTCTTTTGGTTTCTATTTCATTGATTTCTGCTCTGATCTTTATTATTTCTCTTCCCCTGCTGGGTTTAAGCTTTATTTTCTGTTCTTTTTCCAGCTCCTTTAGGTGTAGGGTTAGGTTGTGTATTTGAGACCGTTCTTGTTTCTTGAGAAAGGCTTGCATTGCTATATACTTTCCTCTTAGGATCGCCTGTGCTGCATCCCAAATATTTTGAACAGTTGTGTTTTCATTTTCATTTGTTTCCATTAATTTTTAAATTCTTCTTTGATTTCCTGGTTGACCCATTCATTCTTTAGTAGGATGCTCTTTAACCTCCATGTATTTGTGTTACTTCCAAATTTCTTGTGATTGAGATCTAGTTTTAAAGCATTGTGTTCTGAAAATATGCAGGGAATAATCACAATCTTTTGGTACTGGTTGAGACCTGATTTGTGACCCAGTACGTGATCTATTCTGGATAATGTTCCATGTGCACTCAAAGGAATGTATATTCTGTTGCTTTAGGATGATAGCTCTGAATATATCTGGGAAGTCCATCTGGTCCAGTGTGTCCAAGGCCTTGCTTCTTTGTTGATCTTCTGCTTACATGATCTGTCCATTGCTGTGAGTGGGGTGTTAAAGTCAGCTACTATTATTGTATCATTATCAATGTGTTTCTTTAATTTTGTTATTAATTGGTTTATATAATTGGCTGCTCCCATGTTAAGGACATAAATATTTACAATTGTTGGCTCTTCTTGTTGGATAGACCCTTTAATTATGATGTAGTGTCCTTCTTCATCTCTTATTACAGTCTTTGGTTTAAAATCTAATTTGTCTGATATAAGGATTGCTACCCCAGCTTTCTTTTGCAATCCATTAGGATGGTAAATGGTTTTCCACCCCCTCACTTTAAATCTGTAGGTGTCTTTGGGTCTAAACTGAGTCTCTTGTAGACAGCATATGGATTGGTCTTGCTTTTTTATCCAATCTGATCCCCTGTGTCTTTTGTTTGGGGCATTTAGCCCATTTACATTTAGAGTAACTATTGAAATATATGAATTTAGTGCCATTGTATTACCTGTAAAGTCACTGTTTCTGTATATTGTCTCTGTTCCTTTCTGGTCTATGTTACTTTTGGGCTCTGTCTTCACTTACAGGATCCCCTTTAATAGTTCTTGCAGGGTTGGTTTAGTGATCAGAAATTCTTTTAGTTTCTGTTTGTCCTTGAAGGTCTTTATCTCTTTTTCTATTCTGAATGACATCCTAGCTGGATAAAGTATTCTTGGCTGCATAGTTTTCTCATTTAGCACCCTGAATATATCATGCCAGTCCTTTCTGGCCTTCCAGGTCTCTGTGGATAGGTCCACTCCCAGCCTTATGTCTCTACCTTGTAGGTTAAGGACCTCTTGTCCCAATCTGGTTTCAGAATTTTCTCTTTGTCTCTGAATTTTGCAAGCTTCACTATTATATGTCGAGGTGGTTGACCTATTTTTATTGATTTTTGCCTCCTGGACTTCAATGCCTGTTTCCTTCCCCAGATTGGGGAAGTTATCAGCTATAATTTGCTCAAATATACCTTTTGTTCCTCTCTTTCTCTCTCTTTCCTCTTCCTCTGGGACCCCAATTATTCTAATATCGTTTTGCTTTATGGTATTACTTATCCTCGAATTCTCCCCTTGTGACCTAGTAGTTGTTTATCTCTCTTTTTCTCAGTTTCTTTATTCTCCATTGTTTTGGTTCTATATCACTGCTTCTATTTTCTGCCTCATTTATCCTAACAGTGAGAGCCTCCATTTTTTATTGCTTCTCATTAACAGCCTTTTTTATTTCGACCTGATCAGATTTTAGTTCTTTTATTTTCCAGAAAAGGATTCTTTAGTGTCTTCTATGCCTTTTTCAAGCCTGGCTAGTATCTGTGTAATTGTTATTTTGAATTATACTTCCCACATCTTCCTCATATCCATCTTGATTAGGTCCCTGGCAGTCAGTACTGCCTCTTGTTCTCTTTTTTGGGGTGAGTTCTTCTGTCTTGTCATTTTGCCCAGAGAAGAATAGATGAACAAGAGAACAAAATACAAAAATAGCAACAAAGACCCCAGAAAAATATACACTAAACAAATCAGAAGAAATCTGAAATCAAAAAAAAAAAGAGAGAGAGAGAGAATATAATCAAACAGGTGAACAGAACATAGCAATACACTAGATCCTGGATGTATTTTGGTCTGTTTGTTAGAAGAAACTAGATCCAAAAATTGTAACGGAAGAAAAACATACATATATAAAAATAAAATTGAATACAATGAAAGGAAGCCAAAAATGAAATATATATATATATATATAAAAGTATAAAAATGAAAATTTAAAAAGACTTAAAAAAAGATTTGATAAAGTAAGAAATTAGTTGAAAAGGAAAAAAATGAAAATTGAAAGACTAAAGAATCAAGAGATAAAACCATGAATTCTATATACTACTTTCCCCTAGTGCTGGAGTTTTGCAGTTCAGTGTGATCGATAAACTTGGTATTAGTCGAATGTTTCTGCTGGTCTTCTGGGGGAGGGGTCTTTTGCACTGATTTTCAGTACCCAGGTGGTAGTGCACAGCCCTTGCCAGGGGTACAGGCTCAGTGTAAGCGGCTCTGGATTGCTTTCTGTAGCTTTGTTCCCTGAAGGCTTTCAGCACAGATGAACGTTGGGGATGAAGTGCCAGCATCCTGTTGTCCAGCTCTGGATCTGAGAGTTCATGTCCCCACTCTTCAGTGAACCCTCACAGAAAGCAGTCATTCACTCTTGTCTCCCTGGTTGCTGTTCACATTCTGTGTTCACCCAGCCTGTGACCAAGCATTTTTATCTCAGGCATGCAACCCCGTTTTGAGTCTCCAAACTTCACACACTCCTATGGCGCACACACTTACTGCTCCTCCCAGGGGGATGGAGTGGGGCCTCACTGCAGTTCTGCCATTTGCTGGGCTCCTGCTCAGAGAGTGATCATTCCACCGAGCCATGGTTCAATAGTTTATGGCAACAACAAGCAGAAATCTCACTCCTGAGCTTGCTGTTTGCAGCCGGCTTCCCTGTTCAGATGCTTGGGAACTCTGACATACTCAGACACCCCCATTCTATGACTGAGGGAACCCTGAGACCACGCCATCTCACCTAGGACTCTGCCTCACTTCACCACATGAGCACCTTTCAGGCAGAGACATCCCTTACCGGAGCAGAATTCTAAAAGTTCTGATTTTGCACTCCACTGCTATATATAACTTTATGGTACCCGGCTTAGAGACGCTCCCTCCCCGCAATGTTTATCACCCTCCCCCCAATGTATATCACCTCAGATTCACTCCCTGCACCTCCTACCTTGCAGAAAGTGGTTGCTTTTCTATCCGTAGAATTGCAGCAATTCTTTTCTTAGATCTCCGTTTGAGTTTGCAGGTGTTCAGAATTATTTGATAGCTATCCAGCTGAATTCCAGGGACCAGATGAAACTAGGGTCCCCTACTCATCTGCCATCTTCTTCCCAACCCCCTATAACTTTTAAATGTTTTTATCATGTTACATTTATTTCCAGTATTTAAATGACCTCATCTTGTATGGTAAACTCTTTAGTTCATTTGTTATTTGTTTGAGTGTTATATGTGAGGAAGGGATATAAAGTTTTTATCTCAGATAAATACATTAACAACATGAATTTGATAAATTTTCATTAATTTAAAATTAAAAAATTAATGTATACAATTTCAAAAAAAAAAGTATATAATTTCAGCTCCAGTATGTCAAGAGCAGGTATGTTAACAGTCTCATCTATATGACTAAAACAAGCTGGGCAAATTGCAAGTCAAGGGGTCTGAATTTGTAGGATGAACCACAACCCAAAAAGCTGGAGGGACAGGCACCTTAGAGAGACAAATCAACCAAGATTTGTGTGCCTAGAGCAAAAACTTCTTGAGCCATAAACTGGCAGGGACACTTAAAAGGTAATTTGGATGTTTAGAGGCAGGGTGTGTACTAGCATGAGAGCAAGAAATTCATGGGGCCAGAGGTTTAGGGTCCCACACACATTCATGGGGTTTCTTTCCAGGAACCACAACAGATTCTCACAGTGTGGATTTGAAAATCTTCTCATAGTTTTGGCAGGTAAAAAGAATGAGTAAAAAAATGATATACGCCAGATCCTTCTCCATAAAAAGGCTACTTTCCAGGATAAAGGACTTTTTCAGAGCTCAATTCTGAAACCGTACCCCAACGGGGAGATAAAATTACCCCCCATGCCAGCTTTGTCCAGGCTTTCTGCTTCATCTATGGGGAAACAAACACATAAAATAAAAAACAAAACCAGGGGTGCCTGGGTGGCTCAGTCGTTAAGCATCTGCCTTCGGCTCAGGTCATGATCCCAGGGTCCTGGGATCGAGCCCCGCATCGGGCACCCTGCTCAGCGGGAAGCCTGCTTCTCCCTCTCCCGCTGCCCCTGCTTGTGTTCCCCTCTCTCGCTGTGTCTCTTTCTGTCAAATAAATAAATAAAAATCTTAAAAAAAAAAAAAACATACCCATAGTGAGCAGAAGTCAGAGTTTCAAAAAATAGATTGGGAAAACTGCAGTCAGGGAATGGAGTAGGAAGATGCATGGGCATAAGATACACCACTTGTGAAGGTCACAATCCAAAAAAACAAGCCAATTTAAGACTGAGACTTATTTGGAAGCTTTTAGAACACTTTCCTCATCTATCTTCCATCACATCAACAGGGCTCTAGTACAGTAACAGAACATTACAGCTGAAAAAGCTGTAAGACTCAGAATTTATCTGAGAAGGGATTATATATCCAAAGTTAGGAGGGGAGACAAAAGCAAGGACACTAAAGGGATTTGAAGCCTCTCTCCCTTGTATGTATAGCTACAACAAACATTGAGTTCCCAACCCTTTTGCCAGATTAACATAAACCCTTACACTAAAACCTATTTACCTCTTTCCTTTTACCTGACACAACATGTCTGGTTTTCAACAACAACAACAAAATATTTAAGATATGCCAAGAAAAAAATTCAATCTGAAGAGACAAACAATCTGAAGAGACAAAGTAATAATCAGAACCAGATGCAGATATGATACAGATTTTGGAATGATCTGAGAATTTAACATAATTGAGATTAATATGTTAAGGGTTCTAAAGGAAAAAATAGACAACATACAAAAAAAGATGGGAAATGTTAGCAGAGAGATGGAAACTATAAGCAAGAATCAAATGAAATTCTAGAAATAAAAAACATAGTAATGCAGATGAGGAATGTTTTTGATAGGCTTGTTAATAAATTCAACATGGCCAAGGAAATAATCTGTGAACTTCAAGACAGGTAAATAGAAACTTTTCATGATGAATGCAAAAGAAGTAAAAGAAGATAAAACCATAATGGAATATCCAACAAATGTGGGTCAATATCAAAAAGTGCAACATATATGTAATTGGAATGTCAAAAAGAAATGAAACAGAATGGAACAGGAGAAATATTAGCCAAGAATATTCCAAAATTAATGATAAACATAGAACCACAGATACAGATAGTTCAGAGAACACCAAGCAGGATAAATTCCAAAATATCTATACCAAGATATATCAGATTCAAACTACAGAAAACTGAAGATAAAGAGAAAATCTTGAAAGAAGGTAGATGGAAACAAACAAACAAACCTTACCAATAAGGAACAAGGAAAAGAATTACAGCAGACTTCTCACCAGAAAACATGCAAGCAAAAAAGAGTAGAATGAAATATTTATGATGTTGAAAGAAAAATATTACCAACCTAGAATTCTACATCCAGTGCAATTATTCTTCAAAAGTGTAGGAAAAACAAAGTCTTTCTCAGATTAACAAAACCTGAGGAGTTCATCACCAGCTGACCTGCCATCAAGAAATGCTAAAAATAAGTTTTTCAGGCAGACAGAAAATTATATATGTCAGAAATTTGGATCTACAGAAAGAAAGAAAAACATCAAACAATGATTAAATAATGTTAAATATTATCTTTTATTTTTCATACTCTTAATCTCAAATATGAAAGGTTGTTTAAAACTATAATAGTATCAGTGTATTGGATGATTATAATACACAGATAAGTGAAATAAAAGGCAGCAATATCAAGAGATTGGGGTGAGAAATGAGAATATTGTTACAAGGTACAGACACGACATGCAAACGGGGACAAAGTGTTTTTTGAAGGTAAACTCAGATTAGTTAAAAATATATGTCATAGGGTCACCTGCCTGGCTAAGTTGGGAGAGCATGTGACTCCAGATCTCAGGGTTGTGAGTTCAAGCCCTATGTTGGGTGTAGAGATTATTTAAAATAAATAAATTAATTAATTAATTAAACAATTTAAGAAGTTAGGTTCTAAGGGGAGCAGAAACATTTTTAGAGGAGCTTATAGGGTAGAGAAAGGATTTTCCCCCCAAAGAATCCAGAATACTTTTGGATGCCGATAAAGAAATCTGTTAAAGAAGAGTTAGGGGGGCGCCTAGGTGGCTCAGTCGGTTAAGTGTCTGCCTTCAGCTCAGGTCATGATCCCAGGGTCCTGGGTTCGAGCCCCGAATCGGGCTCTTTGCTCAGCGGGAAGCCTACTTCTCCCTCTCCCACTCCCCCTGCTTGTGCTCTCTCTCTCTTGCTCAAATAAATAAATAAATAAAATCTTTAAAAAATAAAAATTAAAAAAAATTTTAAAAAAAAGAAGAGTTAGGGAATAACCAGATCACAGCTCCTAAATATAGAGAAATAGGATTGATTGTATTGATCCAGAGGGCAAAGGAGGATCCATCCATATGGCTTCCACAAGCAAGGATTTTTCAGAAGAGAATGGGATTTTTCCATGATAGGTACACTCAGTGCCTGATGTTTAGGTTATATTATTAGAGCTCCTTAAGAACAAAAGTACAAATTACAACTCCAAAAAAAAAAAAAAAGAACAAAAGTACAGCAATATAGCTGAGGGTAGTGAAGTGTGTGGATTCCACCTGCTATATGAAATAAAATGCAGTACTTCCCTGATCCATAGTACTTCATATGAGAATATTCTTAGTGTTTTATTGTTTTTTTAACCTGTTTATAATACTAGATACCATTTATTTTAACCCTATCATGTTCCAGGTACTATAATGGGTACTTTACATATTTTAATTTGAATCCTCACAGCAATTGTATGTTATAAAAAGGAGTGTGGGATCCAAGCCAAGAGTAATTTTCCTTCTATATTCTTAGCCTCTTAGTGCAAAATATCAAAAAAAGAAAGATCTCAGCATTTTTAATCACCTAAATCAAGTCATGAAGTACATTGATAATCATTTCAGACAAATGCTTGCAACTGGTTTATTCATCATGATATCTATTGAATGCTTGCTATTCTGGAGTGTGTTCAAGGTGCTGGGAATTGAGGCACCTGGGTGGCTCAGTAGGTTAAGTATCTGCCTTCGGCTCAGGTCATGATCCTAGGGTCCTGGGATCGAGTCCCACATCGGGCTTCCTGCTCAGCGGAGAGCCTGCTTCTCCCTCCCCCTCTGCCCCTACTTGTGCTCTCGCTCACTCTCTCTCAAATAAAAAAAAATTTTAAAAAAAGGTGCTGGGGATTGATTCAGTATTAAAAAAATAATAATAAAATCCCTGCCCTGTAATTGACACTTTGAGAATATTGCATCCACTTGGGGAAATGGTACCAAAAACAAAACCAAAAAACTCACTTCATTATTGAGTAGAACTTTACCAGATGCTGATACCAAAAAAGACAAAGTTACCCCAAAATTGATTTAAAATAATAATTTTAGGGGTTCCTGGGTGACTCAGTCAGTTAAACATCTGCCTTTGGCCCAGGTCCTGATCCCAGGGTCCTGGGATTGAGTCCCACATCAGGCTTCTTGCTCCGCGGGGAGTCTGCTTCTCCCTCTCCCTCTGCCCTTCCCCCTGCTTGTGCTCTCTCTCTCTCTCAAATAAATAAATAAAATCTGTTTAAAAAAAGAAAGTATTAAAAAAATAAAATAACAATTTTTAAAGAATTTACCAATAATATGATGATAACATTGCACAAACTTAAACAATACAATGCACTCATATCTTACAAATTAAGGTCATAGACAAGTTAAAATCCAAACTCTAGACCATGGACAGAAGCATGTTAAGCAATTACTGTTACCCCCCCAAAAAAATGTATTATTTACTATTTTGCTATTTTCCCCATATTTTTTTCATTTTGAATAGACTTAGAAAAAGATAAAGTCACTGAGATGAAAACACAGAGGTGAGACAAAAAGAATTAAAAAGGAAAACTGTTTAAATTATTACAAAGTAGATTACAAACGAATTCACTAGAAATTACAGTTTAAAAAATCCACCTTTACTACCTTCCTAAACACACACATACACACAAAATATAAAATATTTGAAATCCTAAGTACTCCAAGGTTTCTTTATTTTTTTAAATTTAAATTCAGTTCGCCAACATATAATACATCATTAGTTTTTGATGTAATGTTCAATGATTCATTAGTTGTGTATAACACCCAGTGCTCATCACATCATGTGCCCTCCTTAGTGCTCATCACCTAGTTACCCCAGGCCTCCAACCCACCTCCCTTTCTGCAACCCTCAGTTTGTGTCCCCGAGAGTCAACAGTCTCTCATGGTTTGTCTCCCTGTAACAATATAAACTGCTAGGTAGGGAGACCAAAGAGGATGGGTCTATTTGGATACATTAGCCCAGAGATAGTTGAGGGTTTGAATTTCAAAATCAGATAGTCTTGGTTGAAATTCAGGCTCTCTGACATCCCCAACATATAACCTTTCCAAGAAAATTTCCAAGCCTTTTAAATATGGGGGCAATAGTAATACTTATCCTTATAGTGTTATGAGGATTATGTGGGTTAATGCAAATAAAGAGTTTAGAAAAGTTTCTGGCACATAGTAAGCACTCAGATTACTGTTACTATTACCACAGTTTTAATTATTTAACTTTATGTCAAATTAGTGTTTTTTTAATGCAATTCAAAAATTATCATTTTGAAAGACAGGCATTTTTCAGATTGCCTAAATTGTGTTTTGCATACACACACACACACACACACACACACATTTTGGGCCATCACATTAATTCCATATTATATCTAAGGAGAATATGAATTCCAGTGAGTCATCATAAACCTTGGTCCCTCTGAGCATTTTTCTTGGGGTTCATTACCATTTATGAGAAAAGAGTCCCCCCATGGCATATTATTCCAGATTCTGATTGAAAAACAACTGTTAAATTTGAGCATGTATATGTGGCTTGTGGTAGTGATTATGAGTAGAGAGGCAACTTCTGGTTTCGTGAAAAAGCACCCCATTATTTTGTTTCCATTTTTAAACTGTACCAGGGAAGCCAGGGGCCATTAAGAGAAATGTATATGGCATGAACCGTACTCTGTAAAAAATATATTATTCACTGTTTAATATTTATTGAAACCATTTTATCAGTTCAAGGACTATGCTATGCATTTTCTGTTTCACTTTGTGCATTCTCCTTTTTCAGAGAAATCAGACATAAGTTACTGGGAAACACTATTTTTATAGCTTGTTAGATTAGATGGAAAAGATTTTTTGTATTTCCCTATTTCCATATTTGACCTTCTACGTGGAGTAATTCCTGATTAGAGACAAATAGTCCACTGGAAACTCTCCTTGTGGGGAGCAAATTGGAATGGAAAGAATGAGAAAACAGGAGCCCGAATAAGAATTTATTTTCCATTTTTAGCCATAGCCAATTGAGTGAACATATTTAGCTTATTTCTTTGTCTTCATTCCCTCCTCTGTTAAATTAGGGAGTCTGACCAGCTAGTTTCTGAGTTATTTTGAGTACAATCTATAATATTAAGAAATAAAAATGGCATATATTTAGAAACTCTAAAATGAAAAAGTTTATGATACCAAAATCACTTAATAACCTAGCTAACTCATTCTCCATAAATTTGTCATGAGTTAAACCCAATATTTCTTATCCAGATTTTGGAATAATTAACAATTTTCAACTAATATCGACTATCTGCAATTTTCATGGCTCTCCAGAACAGCACCAGGATGTAATTAATATTGAATGATATGATATGATAAAATAATTATATATTTGTCCCCTTTCACTAAGCAAACACAACTCAAGACCTTTTAGATATGGCTAAATGATCTATTGAGAACAACTAAGTCCAAGTTTGGAAACAAGAACCACATGCATTACCTTTAGCACAGATATACAGAACAACAGTCTTATGCATTAACTTTCAGCCCTTTATCTTTGCCTATAACTTTTCCCATAAGACTTGTAAACACATGTAAGCTTTAGGACATTATTCAGATCCCTTGTAATGTAGGATCTTCTGGGAAATAAATACTTAATCTTTAGTCATTTAGAATTGAATATAAATGATTTTTGAAAAATTTTAATCTTCCAGAGTGGGAGGAAAACAGAACTAAACTTTGTCTAGTTCTCTTCATTTTGCTGTGAGCCAGTTCTGTTAAGAAAAAACATAAAACCCAAAAGTATACTATATATTAATTGTTGCTGAAAATTCAAGAAAAAAACAAAGTTGAATCAAGAAGTCAGATTGATCAAGTTGTACACTTTCAATATATACAATTTTTATTTGTCAATTATACTTCAATAAAGCTAAAAAAAGGAAAGAAGTTAGATTGAACAAGCCATCATCTTCTCATAAAATGATAAAAAAAATTTTTTCAAAAAAGAAAAAAAATCAAGAAACAAGAAAGAGCACAAAAAGGTCTGCAGAATTCCTAAAGAAAGAGAGTATACTAAGCCAATGGGAGCAGGGGGTTAACTGGCGGAAAGAAATTGCAAACAATGATAATCAGGAAGAAAATGCTACTGATGTGGGAGTGATTTGTGAGGAGCTCAGAGCTAAGACCATACAGATAATAACTGTCCCGAGATGGTTATTAGGAGTAATTAATACGGTCACCAACAGAAGTGCCTGGACCCTATTATCCCCTATACCTTTTTCCCCTTTACTGAGCAATGGTCATGAAGAGCACATACCTCTGAGAAAGCAGGAAATGAGTCTCCCTAAGTAAGAAAATGAGAGTGGCCAGTTAGCTACATCAGGGAGCGAGCACACCTGAATTAGCCCTCACACAACATTTTGACACCTCACCTGCAGTCACCCATGTCCTATTCCTATAAACTGAATGGACTAATGGATAGGATTAAAAAAAAAAAAAAAATAAGCTAACCATCAAAATTCCATAAGTATTTGAGCAAAAACTGTGCCAGAAACAAAACACACTGAATTCAAAAAACATACTGAATTCAATGATCCATATGACCATGCCAATATAATTATTAAGTATAGCTAATAATGACAAGGATATTAGAGGAGACTGCATATATATATGGAAAAGAAATACCTGAAGATCTCAGAAATTTAAAAAGTGTTTGTCAAAACAATAGAAAAAAGTAAAATGTACTCAATTGAAAAACTTATTAGTTAGTTGAAATATTAAGAAAAGATTCTTCCATTAAACTCTTCAAAAGACCTGAGTATAGAATGTATCAGAGAGTTAGAAACACGAAGAAAATTCCAATAAAATTTAGAAATGGGGAGGCAGTGTAAGTAGAAAGTGTAAATAATTGGAGAAATGATAGAAAACAGTTTCTAAGAACTAAAGGCAACTTGACTCTCCAAAATAATAGGTACCAATAAATGCCCAGAATGTATAATGTATTACAGATCTATACGTCATATGTTAGAAGAATGTTTGAAGGAATACACAAGAACCTATCAATGATAATACTTCTGGGAAAATTAGAATTAGAAGGAAATAGAAATAAGGAAGAGTTTCTCCCAATTACTTTGTATGTATTACTTGAATCTTTTATAATTAAAATACGTACATATAGTGCTTGGTTTAATCAGAAACATAATTTAAGGAGATGAATTAATACTACTTGTAATTGATTAATAACATTTTAAATGTTAAAACAAAGTTCAAATTAATTACACTTTAAGTTAATGGTATTTTAGTTTATATTAAAATAAAATAATAATTTAAGGAACAGAAGAAAATAATATGAAATCACCAACAATTTAATATTAAAAAAAATTTAATATTTAAATTCATGTCAACTATATGAAGTTCCACTAGAAGAACTTTCAGAATTAGAGGAAGTTTGAAACATTTCTTTTTTTTTTTTAAAGATTTTAGTTATTCATTTGAGACACAGAGACACAGAGAGAGAGAGAGCATGAGCAGGGGGAGAGGCAGAGGGAGAGGGAGAAGCAGGCTCCCCTCTGAGTCAGGAGCCCGATGTGGGGCTGGGTCCCAGGACCCTGGGATCATGACCTGAGCCGAAGGCAGATGCTCAACCATCCGAATCACCCAGGCGGCCCAGAAGTCTGAAACACTTCTTGCTAAACAGTAAATGCTTACAATACTAAGCCAAAATTGGACTTCCAGAAACTCACAAGAATGGGACATGCAAAAACCATGTCTTTCAAAGATCTGTTGGAAATGTTCAATTGAGGTGCATGTTAGCATTTTAGGTAAAAGGGATACTATCCAATGAAATGAATTATTCCAGAATAATATCCTAATTGCTACACAATCCTCTTCTTTTAAATATTAAAAAAATAGAAATTTTTAGATGACTTTGCTTTACCAGTAGTGAGCAGTCAAGGTAAACAGTATTGAACTCTCCAACTATTATACCTGTGCCATGTAAAGCCAGATGAATGATGAAACCTTGCCTTTAACCAAAGTATTTGGATTTGGTACCTAGTGCAGCAGCACATCCAGAATGTATACTCCATCTTTCACCACTCAGGGTAGCCTGTAAGAGGAGGAAGGGGGAGGAGGAGGAGAAAAGAAAGACAAGGGAAGAAGACAGACAAAGAAGGAAGGAAGGAAGGAAGGAAGGAGGGGGGAGGGAGGGAGGGAGGGAAGAAGGAAAGTTAACTGAAAGTAGCCAAGAGCAATGGATTCAGTGTACCTGAGTCACAGAAAAACTGAGGGGGGCTCAGGTAAGAGTAAGAGGTTACCACCCACATCCAACAGAAGATTTAAATCTGCACTTTCAACTACTAATCTCTGTTTAATCTCTGCACACATATGTAAGAAGACTATTCAGTTTTTATTAGAAAACAAAACAGAAAATCTACAGCTCTTCAAAAGAAAAAGGCTGTTCAATCACTAGGTAATTTGACAATTTCTTTAATTCCAATGTAAACAGACAGACTCTAAATCATTCCTTCAGTCATGAGAAGTCTCCCAATGTCTTATGGAAAACATACCTTTAGTTATTAAAAAAAAAAAAAAGAAAAGAAAAAACTACATTTGAAAAAGAAGGTAGATGAACTTTGTACTCAAATGGTATCAAAAGAGTACATAAAAGGCTTATTTTGTATGGAATTAAACTTATTTTGCATAGAATTATGTTGAAGGCCTAATTAGTAGTTCTAAGGGAAATGATAACATGTATTCATTAAATTTTAGTGATTTTTGTAGTATCCATAGAGACTGACAGAGGTGACTAATAAAGTAGCAAGTATCTCTCCCAGCCATATGCAGATATGTGGTAGTATCGTCTCTTGTATTAAACAATCCTCAAAGCACTTACATATATTAACTTATTTATTCCTCACAACAACCCCATGAAGTAATTGCTATGATTATCATCATTTCAAAATGAAAAACAAAAACAAAAACAAAACAAAAGACTAAGGCACATAGAAATTAAAAGTTAAAAAGTATCCAAAAAAACAGTACCAGGCTTTTTGGTACTAGACAGTATTACATCTTCAATACAGTGAAGATGTAGAGCCTGGATTCCAATTATAAACTGAGCTATTAAGTACTGCATATTTTGCCTCATGCATCATAAAAAAATGTAACCCTATTTACATGTACTATTCACACGATAAGCCACCAAGGAGAATGT
The DNA here is from genome assembly GCF_002201575.2 of Neomonachus schauinslandi. Taxonomy (NCBI): domain Eukaryota; kingdom Metazoa; phylum Chordata; class Mammalia; order Carnivora; family Phocidae; genus Neomonachus; species Neomonachus schauinslandi. Next base: position 19,878,371 of record NC_058404.1, read on the forward strand.
TTACTGAGGTAGAAAGGGCTAATACTCTGAGAAGGACAGATGAACAAAGAGTAGCTTTCTCTGAACCAAATAGACTGAGGATGGATGCCTCTGGTACAAACAAGGTTATTAGTAAGACAAATGTAGAATGCAACAAGATTAGGTTGAAATTAGGATCCAAGCTTTGACATGTTGAACAGAAGACTTGAGTTGACATTTTAAAAAATGTATCCTAAATTCAAATAGCTGCAAAAGATATCATTTCCAGCATATTCTAATTCTGAAAATTTTAACTAAATGGTTAACTTACTCATTCAAATATATCCAGTGAAGTTTAAATACCATATAAAATTTATAATTCTAAAAACGATTTTTGTAACAGCCAGATATTTTGTATTACTCTTTCTTCTTTAAATTCATTTCTGTTCTCACAGAATATTATTTTTATGTAATGTACTTATGCTCAAAAACCTTTTATTTTTGTGCCAGTACCATGCTGTCTTGGTGATCACTGCTTTGTAATATAGCTTGAAATCAGGCAACGTGATGCCCCCAGCTTTGTTTTTCTTTTTCAACATTTCCTTGGTGATTCGGGTCTTTTCTGATTCCATACAAATTTTAGGATTGTTTGTTCCAGCACTTTGAAAAATGTCATTGGAATTTTGAATGGAACAGAATAGAGAGCCCAGATATGGACCCTCAACTCTATGGTCAAATAATCTTCGACAAAGCAGGAAAAAAAATGCAATGGAAAAAAGACAGTCTCTTCAATAAATGGTGCTGGGAATACTGAACCGCTATATACAGAAGAATGAAACTCGACCATTCTCTAACACCATACACAAAGATAAACTCAAAATTGATGAAAGACCTCAATGTGAGACAGGAATCCATCAAAATCCTAGAGGAGAACATAGGCAATAACCTCTTCGACATTGACCATAGCAACTGCTTTCAAAATACATCTCCTAAGGCTAGTGAAACAAAGCAAAAATGAACTTTTGGGACTTCATTAAGGTAAAAAGCTTCTGCACAGCAAAGGAAACAGTCAACAAAACAAAGAGGCAACCCACAGAATGGGAGAAGATATTTGCAAATGACACTACAGACAAAGCACTGATTTCCAAGATCTATAAAGAACTTCTCAAACTCAACACCCAAAAAACAAATAATCAAGTCCAAAAATGGGCAGAAGACATGAACACACTTCTCAAAAGAAGACATACAAACGGCTAACAGACACATGAAAAAATGTTCATCATCACTAGCCATCAGGGAAATTCAAATCAAAACCACATTGAGATACCACCTTACACCAGTTAGAATGGCAAAAATTGACAAGGCAAGAAACAACAAATGCTGGAAAGGTTGTGGAGAAAGAGGAACCCTCTTACACTGTTGGTGGGAATGCAAGTTGGTACAGCCACTTTGGAAACAGTGTGGAGGTTCCTCAAAAAATTAAAAATAGAGCTACCCTATGATCCAGCAATTGCACTCCTGGGTATTTATCCCAAAGACACAGATGTAGTGAAAAGAAGGGCCATATGCACCCCAATATTCATAGCAGCAATGTCCGCAATAGCCTAACTGTGGAAAGAGCCGAGCTGCCCTTCAACAGATGAATGGATAAAGAAGATGTTGTCCATATATACAATGGAATATTACTCAGCCATCAGAAAGGATTAATACCCAACTTTTGCATCAACATGGATGGGACTGGAGGAGATTATGCTAAGTGAAATTAGTCAAGCAGAGAAAGTCAATTATCATATGGTTTCACTTATTTGTGGAACATAAAGAATAAGCATGGAGGACATTAGGAGAAGGAAGGGAAAAACGAAGGGGGGGAAATTGGAGGGGGAGATGAACCATGAGAGACTATGGGCTCCGAGAAACAAACTGAGGGTTTTAGAAGGGGAGGGGGTGGGGAAGGATGGGTTAGCCCGCTAATGGGTATTAAGGAGGGCACATACTGCAGAGCATTGGGTGTTATATGAAAACAATGAATCATGGATCTCTACATCAAAAACTAATGATGTATTGTATGGTGACTAGCCTAACAAAATAAAATAAAATAATATAATAAAATAAATACCTTTTATTGATCAATCATATTTTTTAGATGATATTCTAAATATAAATTGAAATGTTTTATTCTTATTTTATGTGACCTTAATTCTCCAAGTGTTTAAGATTTCCTCAGAATCAAGTTTTCATGACAATTATTATTAGAACTCAAATAAACAAACACAAATATACTTTTTAATGTTTAAGTAATTAACAAACCTAAAGTCAATTTTCATTGGAAATACATCTCTTAATAAAATAGATGGAGCTGGTTTACCCATTTAGTTTTTGACTGGGACATATTACCATGATTATTACTGCTAGACTGCGATGAAATTCAACATCGATTTTATTCCCACATTTTTATAGATGCAATCTCTGAAAACCTTACTCACATAAATAAGTATATGAAAATGGGGACAGTTTGGTCATAACCATGTCAATTTTTTAAAAAAATCCTTCTGAATTATCTATTAAAAATTTCATAGGGCGCCTGGGTGGCTCGGTTGAGCGTCCGACTCTCAGTTTGGGCTCAAGTCATGATTCATGGGTCCTGCATCGGCTCCACGCTCATCAGGGAGTCTGCTTGAAGATTCTTTCCCTTTGCCCCTCCTTCTGCTCATGCTCTCTCTCTTTCTCTCAAATAATAAATCTTCAAAAGAAATTTCATAGTCATTTATCATTAAAAACAAGCACTGTTTATAATCCAACAGGCTCTCCTTTAGAGCAAAATGGAAGGTACCTGACTTGTACAAGCACTTTCACCAAGTCATCTGAGCCACACGCTCTCTCAACACCAACAACATTTCAGACTCTTCCTTTATGGCTGCTCCCTTGCTTTTATATCCTTGGATGACACACATGAAAGACAGAGATAGAGAGAGATGTGCTTTCCCTTTTGTAAAAGGGGTGGCAGGAACGACAAGACAAGCTCTTTCATTTCAGACACGTTCACAGAAAGATCAATTTTAGGAACAACAAACAAAGTTAGAATCTGGAAATTATTTTTCCTAACAGCACCCAAGAAGTCTTTACCTTCAGGACAGACATTCTCCAGTTTAGAGACCACTGGCCTAACATGCGAAGGTTCATTCAGATAGAAGTATACCCAAGTTTGTACGTTTATGTGTCATGGGTGTATGTCTGTGGGTGTACAAGTCGTTTTACCAATCAGCCTCAGTGTCCTCATTTGTAAAAACAGAAATAGCTGTTTACAGGGCTCTGATGAGAATTAGAGATAATGTATGTCAAGAGCCTGGAATCCTGCTGGATAGAAACCAGACATTCAATAAATTTTATCAACTTTCCTATGGCATTTTGCACTTAGGGTTCTCATTACCTGGATTCCTCTTCCTCTGGATCATCTTGGGCCTGGCTCTTTATCATCACTCAGTTCTGAACGTAAATATCTTCCTGAGGCCTTCCTGAACCTTAGTCTGAAGTGGCCCCCAATTACTTGGTACTGCATTACCCTGTTTTCTTTCCACCACAGCTGTTAATGCCATCCCATATTGTCTTGGGGTTTTGTTTTGTCTTTTTTTTTTTTTTTTTTTGCTTACTGTTTGTTTTCACCTACTGATTTAAGCTCTGTGAAAACAGGGTATTATCTATACCCCCAGTGCCTTGAGCAGTGTCTGGCATAAACTATGTTTGCCGTGAATGTTTACTGAATTAATGAGTCTATTAGTTTGCTAGGAATGCCATAACAAGGTACCACAGACTCAGAGGCTTAAGACAACAGAAATTTATTTTCTCACAGTTTTGGAGGCTAAAAGTCCAAGATCAAGGTGTCAACAGGTCTGGTTTCTTCTGAGGGCTCTGCTGTGGAATTGAAGATGGCTGCCTTCTCTCTGTGTCCTTCGGTGTTATACTGTTTTTGTCCTAATGTTCTCTCCTTATAAGGATAGCAGTCACACTGGAATAGGGCCTTCTACATGACCTCACTTTAATTACCTCTTTGAAGGTCCTCTCTCCAAATACAATCATAATCTGAGTATGGGCGTGGGAGGTGGGGGTTAGGATTTCAACATATGAATCTGGAGTTGGGGGGATACACTTTGGTCCATAATAGTGAGTGATTACTCTGAGTTTCAGCTTCTGACCTAAAGTGGCCAAACCATTAGCCCTGACAATTCCAGAACCTCTACTCACCAAGTGAAAAGTGGTTATCTGGCAAAAACCTAATAAGCAAAGTACAGCCTCCAAGGTGCAGCTTAAGAGTAGAGTATATTATATGCACATAAAGTTCTTTGTACATATGATTATAACACCTTTATTCATAACAGCCAAAAACTGGACACAACCAAAATGTCCATCTATTGGTGAACAAATTAATGCATTGTGATCTATCTGTTCAATGAAACAGCACTCCTCAATAAAAGGAACTGCCGGGATATGAAATAACATGGATGAATCTAGAAAGCAAGATGCTAAATGATAGAACCCAGACAGACTCTATACTATATAAATAACATTCTAGAAAAAGCAAAACTTCAGAGACAAAAAGGAGATCAGTAGTTGCCAGGGGCTGGGGTGTGGGGAAGAAGATTAATTTCAAAGGAGTACAGATGAACTCTCTGCGGCAATGAAAAAGTTCTATGTCTTGATTGTGCTTGTGGTTCTATGAAGATCTGTATTTATCAAAGCCCATCAACTATATGCTTAAGATGGTTTAATTTTATTGTATGTAAATTGTACCTTAATGCAGCTAATTTCTCGAAAGTCAGAGTATATTGACAATACATGAAAACCCATGTTTTCAGCCTGCCACAGGATTTTTGAAACTATCTTTTTCACATCTATTTCAGAAAGAAAACCAATATGCACAAAAACAAATATACACATGTTTATTATAAGACTAGGAAATAGAAATGTAGATTTTGTTTTTAAAACTTCTAGAGAGTGCTACAGGAGCAGAGAGCAGCATCAGTCTGAACCTGGAATTCTCCCTGACAGCTGCTGAGATAATGCCTCATGCATTTCCTCTTGTTTGAATCCCCAAATCCCAAAGCCTCCCTGAGCAGTCAGTGAGGATGCTGGAAGGATCCCCCCAAGCCATCATTACTCATACCCATTGACTGAAACAGACTTAAAGATTTTATACACTTTTCTACTCCATATCATTTTAAAATTTCCTATGGAAGCACTTCTCCCAAACAATAAAACATGTTAATGCTAGAGACAAAATCACACTCAATAGAAATTAAAGCAATTTTAAGGTGTAGAATACTTACACCCCAATTGCGAAAGGGAAGAATTTTGGGGGGAAAAAAGTTTTTATTCTCTAGAGGACAGATGAAGAGGATATTTGCATTTAATTTAAATGTTCTACAAAAGTTAACACTTTCAGCATCAAGGAAATGTCCCCAGTTTCCTGGCAAGTGACAAAAACACTTCATCCTAAATCCTCAGCAGGATCTGAGACTTCCGGATGTTGAGACCATCTGGAGCTAGAGTTCTCTTTTTGAAATGAAGCACACCGGGAAAGGGCTCTGAGATTTCCACACATCCACCGCAAACACACGCACAGCCCTAATCCCCCGAAGTTTCATGCTCTGATTAATTAAAGATACCAGGTTTTCGTAATCACTGACTGCTCTTTCCTTGGGGGTTGATTTGGTTTAATGATTCCTGACATTTCATCCAGCACACTCTGAGCTTTTTCACAGCAATAAAAAATAACAGCCTCTCTGCCTGACAGCAAGGAGGTTTATTCAGTGCTGTCAAATAGATGAACAGTTACGGCTCTCCTCCGCGCTAACTCACGGTACAATAGGTGGAACATCATGAATAATTATATCAAATGGCCATGGAAACGGATTCACGGGATGTGCCGGTGAACGCCCGTTTCAAACCTGACACCCTCTTGTGTCTTGTGCTGTTCCTAGCGGCAAAGGGGTTCTCGAAACTTCCCTGTGCTCCTCATTTGAGTGTGGAAAGCTGCCAGGAAATTTCCTTTTCAAAAGCTGTGATCTAAGTGACCATCCCCACCCTGGGCTTTGAGGACTTTCCCCAGGAAGTGGCCCCTTCAGTGCCTGCACAGAGACAGATATTACGAGAAGAACACCGCAGTGCGTGGAAGGGGCACCTGGTGATGTTTGGGGCCAGCACAGAGTTGTTGAGATCAGCAGAAAGAAATGTGGATAATGGCACAAGCAGCTACCCAGGGGAGTCTGAAGGAAAAAAAGGATTAATGATCTCTGAGACTTGTTCTTTTTCCACTCTTTTCCTGAAATGCCAAACCATGGAGCCAGTTATCCATCAAGAGAGTGAAATATATCACTGGATGGATTCGGTTTGCTACAATGACAGCCAGCTCCACTTTTGAATACTCTTTGAAAACAATTTTTACTGTGCAATGCTGGAGAAAGCCAACAAATAATAAACCTGTCGCAGTACTCACCAAGTGCTCGTAAATACAAAAGTCTGCCATGCAGCTGCAAAGGGAAGCCATTCCCAAGCTTGAAAAATGGTCAGTGCTTAATCACTGCATCTGATGTCAGTTCTCATGTAGGGCTGCAATTTGGGGTGACTCTTATCTTCAGCAATCTTGAGGTGGGAGCCCCCTGCTCCCCACTGCTCAGGAGTTCAGAGTGGAGGTACAGCCATCAGAAGGAGGTCCGGGAGTTCCTGGAGCTCTATTTATCTTCCCAACTGTGCTACACTTACACACCAATAGGTATGTTTATCTTTTTGCTTAATTCAAAAAAACTATACTGAATTGTGCTTATCATGCATTTTTGCTGACAAAATTTCAAAGGCAATAAAAACCCAGTTAGTGAAAAATCATAAGCCTCCAGGCTCTGCCCAGCACCCCTAGCACTGTGGCACCCCAGGGGGCATGCCTGTGCTCCTCGATCGTCCTCCCAAAGCAGTTCCTTTTATGCATCGTCCGGTGATAAGGAAAATCTGTGTCTTATGATGGCCGACCAAGCCAGCGAGAGAGTCCCAGCACCTGCCCTGGGGCTCTTCAGGGTTCTTATCCCTGCTCTGTTTCCCGCGGGCACCAATCCGGGTTCGTCTCCCTGCCCCCGCTCTGCGCGTGTGCATGCGCATGCTCCAAAAGTGCCAAGTATGCGGAAATGGAAGTGTATAAATCGCCCACCTTGTGCTGGGGGCTCAGACCTTTGGAGATCTCTCTCTTCTGAGCCCGCCGACATTAAATAAACCTCCGATCCTCCAAGATCTCCGAGTGCTGCTTGGTTCTTCCCTCCGCGATCCAGTCCAGGTTCGGTAACACCAGGAACACTTTGCCCCTATCTGTCCAGTTCTTGCCTGCCCTTCTCTGTTCCTCTCTAAAGTGATCAAACCAGCCCTTGACAAACAAAAACAAGAAAAACAAATCCTCACACAAACCCTGTTATGAGAGAAATGAGAGCTCCGTTGGAATGCAGGGTGCTGAGTGGACATTTTTCAACCACATCTTGACGAGTTAGTGGGATTCAGCTGGAACAAACTGATCGGATTCTTCAAAGGAGAACCAGGGAGCCTGCCATGTACTCGGGAGCATTCACTGTGGACAGGAACAAGCGGCTGCAACTAAGAAAGTGTTGTCTCTAATCAAGAGAAGGTTTTTAGGTGTTTGGAAGGTTCCCGTTTCCTGAGAGAAGCCAGGTCCACACATTGTGGTGTTGAAACTAAGTTACTGAGTTTAGCAGTAATGGCTACAAGCATACATTCCTCAGAGGGGTGTTAATTCAGTAGGAAGAGGTGGTTTGTTAAGTGAGTTTTCTTTTTTCATATTAAACTTTCCCATAGCTCAACTGTGTGGGGCAGAGGTACATACAGTCCCTGCTGGCTTCCTTCTTCTGTGATGCTAATCCAAGTCATCTCCAGCGTTCCCAGGTATCATCAACCTGACTCTTGGTTTTGGCTCAGGTCATGATCTTGCAGTCATGGGATCAAGCCCCACATCAAGTTCTGCAGGCTCAGCACAGAGTCTGCTTGAGTTTCTCACTCCCTTTCCCTCTGCCCCTACCCTTCACTCTCTCTCTCAAGTAGATAAATAAATCTTTAAAAAATATATGTAAAGTAGAGCTATGTATTATACCAAAACCATTCATTTTCCCTGATCACTACATCCAAAATAACTTAAACATTTATTGACTGATTATGTCAGTTGCTGAAGGCAAAGGATATTGAAAGTCATACTTCAACTTTCTCACATCTAATGGATCTAAAACCCTGCCAACTCTACCTTCAAAAATAGACTCCATCTTTCAGTAGGAGGAGTACCACAGAATTTGCAGCCAACTTTATTCCACTGCAATGCTCTTGCTTACGTGTACACTTTCTTAGGGCTTTGTTCAAATGTCACCTCCTCAGAGAGACCAGTTCTGTACCCAAATCAGATGCATGGGTATCTCAGTTGGTTAAGCATCTGCCTTCGGCTCAGGTCATGATCCTGGAGTCCCGGGATCGAGCTCCACATTGGGCTCCCTGCTCAGCAGGGAGTCTGCTTCTCCCTCTCCTTCTGCCCCTCCCCCCTGCTCCTGTGCTTACTAGCTCTCTCTCAAGTAAATAAATAAAATCTTTTAAAAATTCACTAAAATCTAGATATCGTCTCATTAATCTCTAAATTCAGGAATTTCTTGACATTAAGAAGAGACACATGTTCATGTCATATATGTGTTTTGGAAGAGTTAGAATAATATGGTGCTATAAAGGATGATATATGGATGTATAATAAGAAAGGTGGTGTTGCATTCAGGATTTAATTTTTTCCAATATTTAACTTAGACCTTAAATCACTCTCTCTCAGAGAGAAATTATCAAAACAGCTCTTACAACCCCGCAATATGGCTGCTACCTCTCAAATGGGTGGGAAGTGTCTTGGGAGGCCTAGCTTGCCTCTTCCAAGAAAAGGGAAAGATTATGGTTAGAAACACTATGGTTAGATCAGTGAGTGTTAGAGTAAAGGTTAATCCTACAATAAACAGACTCAGAATTAAATGACTCAAACAACAGAGAAGTTGCTTCTTCCTTATGTAACAGTCTAAAAGTTGGCAGGCAGTCTTAGCCCATCAGGTGACTTGCTCTATGATGTTATTGTGGTTACTTCTATATTATTGCTTTACTCACTAGTCTTGAGTGGATGTCCCTCACCTACACACTCAAACTTAGATCACCATCATACTTCTGCATTCTTGTCCCTGAAAGGGGAGAAAGGATGTATGGAGGGTAAGCATTTTCACATACTTATCTGGAATTTGCACATGTCACTTGCACTAACATGCCTGTTGCCAATGTTTACATATACAGCTCAAAATGTAGTCTCTGGCTGAGTGGCCAGGAGCTCCACAGGACACAGATGATACAGAATGGGCAAATGAAGACAGAACAAGTGGAAATCCTTGGCATGGCTGTCTAGTTCCCCCCACCCCAAACCCAAAATCAACAGATTAGCTCTACTTAATCTAGATGAGATGGGTTCTTCAGAAGTGAAGAATTTAATAATGGTCATATTGTCGTTTTGGAACAGAAAAATCAATAGGAGAGAAATTACACTGGAAAACTAACTTTTTTCCCTTTCAAAATTTGAAAAGTAACACACAAGTCACATACACAAACACACACACACACACACACACACACGAGTACAAGAGGTAATGTGATCCTTATGTGCGCAGGAGTCTTGTGATAACAAAAGAGCTAATCAGGACAAAATTATTATGCATTTTTAGATCTGCAATGGGGGGGGGAAGCCAAAAGGTGAAGAGAGATGATCAAATTCTCATCAGAAAATGATCTTGTTTTGAACTTCCATTGAGGAACTTTATAGTATGATTAAATTGAGTGATTATATATAATGGCCACATTTTAATGTTCTTGAATTGGGCACCAAAAATAAAAACTAAAACATTTTCCATTTAAGAAAACATGAATGGATGTTTGTGGAGTAACACTACAATCACCTACAAAATTTCATCTTTACAAAAGAATCTAGAGTATACATATCCAACAGAATTTTCAAGGGGAAAACAAAACTGAAAGAAGCAATGAGAATGACAAGTACAGAGATGCAAATACAAAAGAAATAATTGAAGCTGTAAATCAGTCTCCCAGGTATACCTTTGTATTTGTTTAACTAGTTTACATGTTCCTTTTGTTTTTTTTCAATGATAATATAATTCTACATAAAAGAAAAACTATTCCATGCACTTAAAGCTCAAAGGAGTATTTACTGTCATTAGATTTGTTCTAAAAGAAACTACTTTAAAAAATTAATCAAGACACTATGTAATATTCTATTTCCAATGGTCCTGGGAATTATTGAGAAAACAAAAGGAGGGAAAATGTAAAAGAGAAGAGCTAAATGAATTCATATAAATTGTCCCTGATAAATTTATATTACTATCATTCATTAAATAATTGGGATTTAGTTCTTTTTAGGAATATATTTTTTTCTGCAATTGTATATTGACAGTCTATGTAAGAAGGGATTAGCTAAGAAAAATTATCAAATTGTTTAAATTGATTAGAAAAAAAGTTGTTTAAAAACATTGCTGAGGATTTTTCTGCATTACTAGCATGATTTTATTTGGAAATACTGTAAATTAGCAAATATGTGTTTTTTTTTCAATAGTAAACTGACCACACATAGAAATTGACTCAAAGTGAAATTAGGTTAGACTCAAGAGATTAGACAAAGTTAAATTTCTAAACTTGGAATAGGGATCAGTACATTTTTCTGTAAAAAATCAGAATAGTAAATATTTTCAGCTATGTGGGTCAATACATTCTCTGTCCTATATTCTTTATTGTTTTCTTTTTACAACTCTTTAAAAATGTCAAAACCATTCTTAGCTTGTGGGCATAAAAGCAGTGTGGGTCTTGTTTGCTGAGCCCTACTCTAAATGATTAACCATGTACTCAGAAAAATTCTCAATTTATATCTCCTCCTCTATGTATATATAATTACACATAAATATACTTATATTTTGGGTGCCTGGGTGGCTCAGTTGGTTAAGCGACTGCCTTCGGCTCAGGTCATGATCCTGGAGTCCCTGGATCGAGTCCCGCATCGGGCTCCCTGCTCGGCGGGGAGCCTGCTTCTCCCTCTGACCCTCCCCCCTCTCATGTGCTCTCTCTCTCTCATTCTCTCTGTCTCAAATAAATAAATAAAATCTTTAAAAAAATATATACTTATATTTTTTCTTCTCATAAATTCCTTGTGTTCATTTGTTGAAATTAATTTATTATATTTTTAAACAAAACCCCCTTTCCCTACCTTTAACTCAACAGCTAATAATCAGTCAGGTCACAGCCTTTGGTTTTACTATGAACATTTTATAGCTGATTAAATATGCCAAAGTTCAGACATATTTATAATAGTATTTGTATTGAAGGAAAGATCAACTTATTATATGATACTGACTGATGTGCTAAGCCTTGCACAAACCATATTACATACACTATCTCAATTATTTCTCACTGTCATACTATGAGGTAGCTACTTTTTATCCACATAAGAAAACTGACCCAGAACAGCTCCGTAACTTTCACATGGTCACAGAGCTACTCAGCGGGGAAGCAAAAATTTGAACCTTTCTCTTAAATTTAAGACTAATCCCCACTACAACCCCTTCTTTGAAAATCCCAGTCCCATCTACCTCCTCAGATATCTTATACTTTATAGACCAGGGAATGGATAGGTCCTTCCTAGTTTTGTATGACCCAGAGCTAAGAATAGTTCTTACAATTTTTAATCACTGGAAAAAATTTTTAAAAGGATAGTATTTCATAAAAAGTGAGAAATATATGAAGTTCACATGTGTGTCTATAAATAAAGTTTTATCAGAAAATAGACATTTATGTCTTGTCTGTGGTTGCTTTAGCATTACAGCGGCAGAGTCCACTCCAGACTCATTAATACAATTTGATATAATCTCTTTGGTATCTCCAGTGAATTTTAAAACATTCAGAACCAAACCATGACCTCTCTGCATGCACCTGTTCCTCTTCCATCGCACCCTCTAATTGCAAATATTGGCAATAGTGGGAGGAGGTAAGGAAGTAAGGCGAGGTTAGAGTAACTGGAGCAAAACCTGTTATCTGTTATAATAGTGATTTCCTACTACCTATAGCTAATAGTTGATATAACAACAAATTAAAGTGGAAATATATTATTTGGTATATGAATGTGACCACAGGGAGAAGAGAATATAGGTGAGCTCCGTGGAGAGGGACAAGAGCTCGGTGGAGGAACTTTGTTCTTTTTTGTACTCTGAGCTCCTTGAATTATTTACTTACTAAGTAAGTGTATTACTTGTATAATAAAAGAAAAACAATAATTCAAAAAAGTAAATTGGAGTTTGACTCCATTCAATTATTAAAATTCAGAAGACACAAAACTAACAGTCCTGAGAAGTAATAACAGAAGCCCCAAGAAAATAGGGAAACTAAAAGCAATTTAGAGATATTTATATTCTTGGATATAAAACATCTTGATCTTACTGCCAAAAGAATATGATGTTTAATATATCTCTCATAACAGAAATAATAAGAAAAGGCTATTAAACTCAAAAGTATCTCACACACACTGGAGTTAGAAATACACAGCATCACAAAGATGTTTGTTATTTCATATCAAGCAACAGCGACAGAAATAACAGCAAAACTATCCTTAGCATATCTCTAACTGAAATAATGTGAGGTGAGAAACCTAAAGTGTTATATATTCTTTACTTATTATGTACAGTGTTCAGCATGAAATTCCTCCCTCTGTCTGTAGAACACAGCTTGGCTGCACATTGTGTAATGAACACCTGTAATATTTAGTGATGGTAAGGCACTCAGTACATTCCAGCAGGTGCCTTCATTCTCCCTACAAGCTTCTAAGCACCCATTCTCTCAGTTTTGTGTTCTAGGGAATACCTTATACCTTTTACAGCTGAGGAGAGATAAAAGCATAACAATTATATTTAATTATTAGAATAGCTCCTTATTTTTTAAAGATATTATTTATTTATTTGGGAGAGAGCAGGAGAGGGAGAAGCAGACTCCCTGCTGAGCAGGGAGCCCAACTCAGGGCTTGATCCCAGGACCCTGAGATCATGACCTGAGTTGAAGGCAGATGCTTAACCAACTGAGCTACCAAGGTGTCCCTAGAATAGCTCCTTTAATCACAACTATCTACTATGGACTTTAAAGGATATTTAATAGAGACCTGAGTGTGCCCTCCATAGTCATTTACTTTCTGTAGTTAATTTATTTCAAAATGCCTAGTAGTGATAAATCCATTTTCAGTATGTACACAACATAGAATCTAATATTTAAAAGTCACTTAAGGGGGCACCTGGTTGGCACAGTCAGTTAAGCATCTCACTCTTGGTTTCAGCTCAGGCCATGATCTCAGGGTCATGAGTTCCATTCCCTTATCAGGCTCTGCGCTCAGAGAGAAGCCTGCTTAAGACCCTCTCTCCCCCAAGGGGCACCTGGGTCACTCAGTCAGTTAAGCGACTGCCTTTGGCTCAGGTCATGATCCTGGAGTCCCAGGATCGAGTCTCGCATCAGGCTCCCCACTCAGCAGGGAGTCTGCTTCTCCCTCTGACCCTCCCCCGCTTGTGCGCTCTCTCTCAAATAAATAAATAATATCTTTAAAAAAAGAGCCTCTCTTCCTCTCCCTCTGCCCACCCCTTAGAATAAATAAATCTTTAAAAGCCACTCAAGGATCATTGTCTGAATCACACCAGGTACATTGCTTCTTTCTTTCCCTGAGAGATTGCTTGCATACTTCCACAGTCTGACATTAAAAAAAAAAAAAAAAAAGTAACAACAAGTGTTGGTAAGGATGTGGAGAAACTGGAACACTGGTACATTGTTAATGGGTATGTAAAATGGGCACAACCCCTAAGAGAGTGGCTCAAAAAATTAAAAACAGAATTGCAATTACAATCCAGAAATGCCATTTCTGGGTATATACCCAAAAGAATTGAATGCAGGGTCTCCAAGACATATTTACACATTTGTGTTGCAATGTTATTCACAACAGCTAAAATGCAGAAATAGCCCAAGTGCCCATCAGCAGATGAATGGATTAAGACAAATGTGGAATATACATACAATGAAATATTATTCTGTCTCAAAAAGGAAGAAAATTCTGACCCATGCTGCAACATGGATGAACCTTGAGGACATTATGCAAAGTGAACTAAGCCCGTCATCAAAAGCATAAACTATATGATTCTACATATATGATTCCATATATATATGCAAAGTAGTCAAAATCATAGAGACAGAAAGTTGAATGGTAGTTGCTAGGGGTTGGGGGAATAGGGGAATGGCGGTGTTACTGTTTAATGGTATGAAGTTTTGGTTTTACAAGATGAAAGAGATTGAAGATGGTGATGGTTGCAAAACATTATGACTGTACCTAAATACCACTGAACTGTATACTTAAAAATGGTTAAGGTAGTAAATTTTATGTGTTTTGCCACAATAAAAAATATTTTAAAAAAAAACCTGATTTACTGTTGACAAGCACTACTTATTAGAATATTCTACTTTATACTGAGTTGAAACTTGCTTCACTTTTAACCTCATTAGTCCTGGGGAGATCTTACCTTTAAAGCAACAGACTGTTTTTTCTTCCACATTACACTTCCTTAAACATTAAAATTTACTCATTCCACAAAGAAGTCTTCTTTCAATGCAATTAAATAAAGTGATTTGGTAATTTTGTTTCAGAGCATAGTTTTGAAATCAGACAGACTGAAGTTCAAGTTCTATATCTGCCACTTATAAGGCAAAAGGTTTTGGGAAAGTGATTTAATGTTTTTAAGCCTATAATGTATACAAATAATGGTCGTAAATAACCAATAAGTTAGTGGTGAGAAACCACATATAAGGCACTGATAACTGATGTGTTTGAGTCATTGATCATTTTTGTAAGATTGATATTTCACAGGATGCTATCCACAGAAAAACATTTGCCAATCCTAAAGCATTATACAATAGTAGTTAATTCTAATTTTGCTCGGTCTTTTAATAATAGTGGTCAACTTAAAGTATGACAATATTAAACTTGTTTCACTCATCAGCTAAGCATAATAAACCAAACTACTAGATATGCTACACTTTTTATTTTTATAGATGTGTGCTAATGACTTATAACCAGGAATTAGTTCTAAAATAATCAGTGGAAGAGATTTTATCCTTAACATCTATTAATCAATAAAACAATTGTAAAAGAGCCAACCAGAAGTGAACATTCTAAATAAAATTTTCCCATGGAGCAACAAACAATTACTGACTATTCAGTATGACAACTATAGAACAAACATGAATGTTATTATTTTGAGGAATCCATGTTATTACCTTGAGAGTCTATTCAAGAACTTTATGATTTTCAACATTAAGCATGCCATTGTGCATCTCTTGCCTTGAAGCTGAATAGGCTAGCCGCAGCCCATTGACACTGGAATAACCCAGAGCCCACTAAATCATGCCATTATGTGACTTTTACCCCACATCTGTGGGTCATCTCAAAGAGCAGGCAAGTAGAATTTTAGCATGACACATTTTAGCAAAGTACAGTTCTATTTTTTAATATTAGTATTAATGAACTAATGTAGTACAAGCAATGTAGTAACCCATGAAGGACCTGGTAAATTCACAAGGAGCTGGGAGTGTTTACTGGGAGAAAGGAAAGAAATGAATAAATGAAAAGAAGATACAGTGTTTTATGAAATTAATCTACATGAAAAATGAAATTCTTTGTACTTTCTAGCCATAAAAGCATAAATAATTTTAGATAACAATTACACTTTTGTAGTTTTACATTTAACATAAGACTTTATTAATACTTTGTAAGAGTATCAATATTTGCTATTTGGAAGCTTAAATATTTTGTTTCTGAATGTGCATTAAAGCAATAATAAAAAAGCAAAACTATCAACATGGAAACACACTCTCTGGAGTTTATATTTCAAAATCATCTGACTGATCAAAGGAAATCAGAATGTTTACTTTAGTAACTAACTTAGTACTCCCTAATAACATTTAGTGTGTTTTAACTCACTGATATGGACAACAGACTGATGTTTGGGTCACTGGCAATCATTTTTTGAATGTTTGAGAACCAAATATCATACATACTTAGGTACCACTGGAAGAATATTAAGTAATAAAATCAAAATTTGAACACTATTGTTTATATTGGTTGTATATTATTTTTTTATTGCAGTATCTATCTAGAAGAAGTGATTAAGGACAAATAATTTACAAATTAGGCCCATCTGGAAGTGGCTCCTTTATATTACCTTAAGATATTTTGCTTTGGAAATCCTTTAGTTTATATATCAGAATGAAGAAAGGCATGTAGTGTAAAATAGAACTTCACCCCAAATTAAGCAAAGATATAGCATGTGATTAAATTAATGACCCATGTTCATTATTATGCATAACAGTTGATTCTTTTTGGCAAACAGAAAAGTAGGAAAATAACTGGAAAATAATACCTGAAAACATGTAATTTTTTTAAAGAGGAGGAAATTTAAAATGATAAAAATAAATGACAGATAACAATTATTGAACACTTACTTTATTAATACAAATCTGTATCAAATTTATATGCTTTTATATGCTTTATATGCATCTCATTTATTCTCCACCAAAACTATTTAAAATAGTTGTTTTTATTAACTTCTTGTTATAGATGATAAAAGAGAGCATTAAAATGATAAATTTTTTTTCAAAATTTGAATAGTGAGTAAATGTTTTTTTTTAATATTAGGATCAATGAACTAATGTACTGCAAGCAATATAGTAGCATATTTGATTGTAATGTGCTATAAGCAATTTGAATCCTGATCTGTCTGAAGCAAAATGCAGTGATTTTCTATTATACTATTATAATAGATATTATATTATACTATTATACATACCAGTGATTTTCAAAAATGAATAATAATATGAAAAGCAAAGGCAACAAAAGCAGAAATAAGTAGAACTATATCAAGCTAAAAAGCCTCTGTATAGCTAAGGAAACCATAAACAAAATGAAAGGCAACCTATGGAATTAGAAAAATATTTACAAGTCACCAATCTCATAAGGAGTTAATATGCAAAATACACAAGAAACACAACTCAATAGAAAAAAAATATTTAAAATAAACAAATGTATAAAGAACTTATAAACACCCCAAAAAACAAAAAAAAATCAAGAAATGGGCAGAAGACATGAACAGACTTTTCTCCAAAGAAGACATACAAATGGCCAACAGACATCTGAAAAAATGCTCAACATCATTCGGCATCAGAGAAATACAAATCAAAACTACAATGCTAAAATTAACAACTCAGGAAACAGACAGATGTTGGTGAGGATGTGGGGAAAGAAGAACGCTCTTACACTGTTGGTGGGAATGCAAGCTGGTGCAGCCACTCTGGAAAACAGTATGAAGATTCCTCAAGAAGTTAAAAATAGAACTACCCTATGACCCAGCAATTGCACTACTAGAGATTTACCTCAAAATTACAAATGTAGGGATCCAAAGGGGCACCTGCACCCCAATGTCTATAGCAGCGATGTCCACAATAGCCAAACTATAGAAAGAGCCCAGATGTCCTTCAACAGATGAATGGATAAAGAAGATGTGGCATATATATATATAATATATGTATATGTATATATATATAATATATGTATATGTATATATATGATGAAATATTACTCAACCATCAAAAAGAATGAAATCTTGCCATTTGCAATGACATGGATGGAACTAGAGGGTATTATGCTAAGTGAAATAAGTCAGAGAAAGACATTCCATATGATTTCACTCATGTGGAATTTAAGAGACAAAACAGATGAAGATAGGGGAAGGGGAGGAAAAATAAAATAAGATGAAAGCAGAGAGTGAGACAAACCATAAGAGACTCTTAAGTATAGGAAACAAACTGAGGGTTGCTGGAGGGGTGAGTTGGGGGCATGGGGTAATTGGGTGTTAGGCATTAAGGAGGGCACTTGATTAAATGAGCACTGGGTATTATATACACCTGATGAATCACTAAATTCTACCTCTGAAACTAATAATATACTATATGTTAATTAAATTGAATTTAAATTAAAAAATCTTAGGGCGCCTGGGTGGCTCAGTTGGTTAAGCGACTGCCTTCGGCTCAGGTCATGATCCTGGAGTCCCTGGATCGAGTCCCGCATCGGGCTCCCTGCTCGGCAGGGAGCCTGCTTCTGCCTCTGACCCTCCCCCCCTCTCATGTGCTCTCTCTCTCTCATTCTCTCTGTCTCAAATAAATAAATAAAAAATCTTTAAAAAAAAAAAATCTTAGAAAAAGAAACTAAATGGACATTTTTCCAAAGAAGATATACAAATGGCCAACACACATGAAAAGGGGCTTAACATCATTAATCATCAGGGAAATGCAAATTACAACTACAAGGACATATCACCTCACATCTGCTAGGATGTATATTACTAAATAGACAAGACAGCAAATAGTGGTGAGGATTGTGGAGAAAAGGAAACACTTGAGCACTCTTAGCAGAAATGTTACCTGGTAGAGTCACTATAGAAAATGGGATGAAGTTTCAAGAAATTAAAAATAGAACTACAAGATGATCCAATAATTCCATTTCTTGATATATATCCAAAGGATGATAAAAAGATGTGCATATATGCATGTGTATATATACACTATATATATCTCCACACATACACCTGTATAAACAATGGAATATTATTCAGTCTTAAAAAGAAAAAAATCATTTGTGACAACATAGATGAAGCTTGAGGGCATTTATAATGAGTGAAATAACCCAGACAGAGAAAGGCAAATACTGCATGGTATTTTTGTTGTTGTTGTTGTTTTCTTTTTTCTTTTTTCTTTTTTTATTGTTATGTTAATCAACACACATTACATGATTAGTATTAGATGGAGTGTTCCATGATTCATTGTGCATAACACCCAGTGCTCCATGCAGAACGTGCCCTCTTGAATACACATCACGAGGCTATCCCATCCTCCCACCCCCTCCCCTCTAGAACCCTCAGTTTGTTTTTCAGAGTCCATGATCTCTCATGGTTCATCTCCCCCTCCAATTTCCCCCCCTTCATTCTTCAGCTCCTGCGATCTTCTTTTTTTTTTTTTTTTCTTAACATACATTGCATTATTTGTTTCAGGGGTAGAGATCTGAGATTCAACAGTCTTGCACAATTCACAGCGCTTACGAGAGCACATACCCTCCCCAGTGTCTATCACCCAGTCACCCCATCCCTCCCACCCTACCCCCCACTCCAGCAACCCTCAGTTTGTTTCCTGAGATTAAGAATTCCTCATATCAGTGAGGTCATATGATATATGTCTTTCTCTGTTTGACTTATTTTGCTGAGCATAATACCCTCCAGTTCCATCCACGTCATTGCAAGTGGCAAGATCTCATTCCTTTTGATGGCTGCATAATATTCCATTGTATATATAGACCACATCTTCTTTATCCATTCATCTGTTGATGGACATCTTGGCTCTTTCCACAGTTTGGCCATTGTGGACATTGCTGCTATAAATATTGGGGTGCATGAACCATTTCAGATCCCTACTTTTGTATCTTTGGGGTAAATACCCAGTAGTGCAATTGCTGGATCATATGGTAGCTCTATTTTCAACTTTTTGAGGAACCTCCATACTGTTTTCCAGAGTGGCTGCACCAGCTTGCATTCCCACCAACAGTGTAGGAGGGTTCCCCTTTTTCCGCATCCCCACCAACATCTATCCTTTCCTGACTTGCTAATTTTAGCCATTCTGACTGGTGTGCGGTGGTATCTCATTGAGGTTTTGATTTGGATTTCCCTGATGCCGAGCGATGTTGAGCACTTTTTCATGTGTCTGTTGGCCATTTGGGTATCTTCTTTGGAAAAATGTCTGTTCATGTCTTCTGCCCATTTCTTGATTGGATTCTTTGTTCTTTGGGTGTTGAGTTTGATAAGTTCTTTATATATTTTGGATACTAGCCCTTTATCTGCTATGTCATTTGCAAATATCTTCACCCCTTCTGTCGGTTGTCTTTTGGTTTTGTTAACTGTTTCTTTTGCTGTGCAAAAGCTTTTTATGATGATGCAGTCCCAACATTTCATTTTTGCCCTTGTTTCCCTTGCCTTTGGCGATGTTTCTAGGAAGAAGTTGCTGTGGCTGAGGTCGAAGAGATTGCTGCCTGTGTTCTCCTTTAGGATTTTGATGGACTCCTGTCTCACACTGAGGTCTTTCAACCATTTGGAGTATGTTTTTGTGTGTGGTGTAAGGAAATGGTCCAGTTTCATTCTTGTGCATGTGGCTATCCAATTTTCCCAACACCATTTGTTGAAGAGGCTGTCTTTGTTCCATTGGACATTCTTTCCTGCTTTGTCAAAGATGAGTTGACCATAGAGTTGAGGGTCCATTTCTGGGCTCTCTATTCTGTTCCATTGATCTATATGTCTGTTTTTGTGCCAGTACCATACTGTCTTGATGATGACAGTTTTATAATAGAGCTGAAGTCCGGAATTGTGATGCCACCAGCTTTGCTTTTCTTTATCAACATTCCTCTGGCTATTCGGGGTCTTTTCTGGTTCCATACAAATTTTAGCATTATTTGTTCCATTTCTTTGAAAAAAGTGGTTGGTATTTTGATGGGGATTGCATTGAATGTGTAGATTGCTATACGTAGCATTGACATCTTCAAAATATTTGTTCTTCCAATCCATGAGCATGGAACGTTTTTCCATTTCTTTGTGTCTTCCTCAATTTCTTTCATGAGTATTTTATAGTTTGCGGAGTACAGATCCTTTGCCTCTTTGGTTAGATTGATTCCTAGGTATCTTATGGTTCTGGGTGCAATTGTAAATGTGATCGACTCCTTAATTTCTCTTTCTTCTGTCTTGTTGGTGGTGTATAGGAATGCCACTGATTTCTGTGCATTGATTTTATATCCTGCCACTTGACTGAATTCTTGTATGAGTTCTAGTAGTTTGGAGGCAGAGTCTTTTGGGTTTTCCACATAAAGTATCATATCATCTGCAAAGAGTGAGAGTTTGACTTCTTCTTTGCCAATTTGGATGCCTTTTATTCCTTTTTGTTGTTTGATTGCTGTGGCTAGGACTTCTAATACTATGTTGAATAGCAGTGGTGATAGTGGACATCCCTGCCATGTTCCTGACCTTAGGGGGAAAGCTCTCAGTTTTTCCCCATTGAGAATGATGTTCGCTGTAGGTTGTTCATAGATGGCTTTTATGATATTGAGGTATGTACCCTCTATCCCTATACTCTGAAGAGTTTTGATCAAGAAAGGATGCTGTACTTTGTCAAAAGTTTTTTCTGCATCTATTGAGAGGATCATATGATTCCTGTTCTTTCTTTTGTTAATGTATTGTATCACGTTGATTGATTTGCGGATGTTGAACCAACCTTGCAGCCCAGGGATATATCCCACTTGGTCGTGCTGAATAATCCTTTTAATGTATTGTTGGATCCTATTGGCTAGTATTTTGGTGAGAATTTTTGCATCCATGTTCATCAGGGACATTGGTCTATAATTCTCCTTTTTGATGGGGTCTTTGTCTGGTTTGGGGATCAAGGTAATGCTGGCCTCATAAAACGAGTTTGGAAGTTTTCCTTCCATTACTATTTTTTGGAACACTTTCAGAAGAATAGGTATTAATTCTTCTTGAAATATTTGGTAGAATTCCTCTGGGAAGTCATCTGGCCCTGGGCTTTTGTTTCTTGGGAGATTTTTGATGACTGCTTCAATTTCCTTAGTGGTTATACGTCTGTTCAGGTTTTCTATTTCTTCCTGGTTCAGTTTTGGTAGTTGATACCTCTCTAGGAATGCATCCATTTCTTCCATATTATCTAATTTGCTGGCATAGAGTTGCTCATAATATGTTCTTATAATTGTATTTCTTTGGTGTTGGTTGGGACGTCTCCTCTTTCATTCATGATTTTGTTGATTTGGGTCATTTCTCTTTTCTTTTTGAAAGTCTGTCCAGGGGTTTATCAATCTTGTTAATTCTGTCAAAAAACAGCTCCTAGTTTCATTAATCTGTTCTACTGTTCTTTTGGTTTCTATTTCATTGATTTCTGCTCTGATCTCTATTATTTCTCTTCTCCTGCTGGGTTTAGGCTTTATTTGCTGTTCTTTCTCCAGCTCCTTTAGGTGTAGGGTTAGGTTGTGTACTTGAGACCTTTCTTTTTTTTTTTTTTTAAAGATTTTATTTATTTATTTAATAGAGAGAGAGACAGCGAGAGAGGGAACACAAGCGGGGCGGGGAGAGGGAGAAGCAGGCTCCTCGCGGAGCAGGGAGCCCCATGCGGGGCTCGATCCCAGGACTCTGGGATCACGACCTGAGCCGAAGGCAGACGCTTAACGACTGAGCCACCCAGGTGCCCCAAGACCTTTCTTGTTTCTTGAGAAAGGCTTGTATTGCTATATACTTTCCTCTTAGGACTGCCTTTGCTGCATCCCAAAGATTTGGAATAGTTGTGTTTTCATTTTCATTGGTTTGCATGAATTTTTTTAATTCTTATTTAATTTCCTGGTTGACCCATTCATTCTTTAGTAGGATGCTCTTCAGCCTCCATGTATTTGAGTTCTTTCCAACTTTCCTCTTATGATTGAGTTCCAGTTTCAAAGCACTGTGGTCTGAAAATAGGCAGGGAATGATCCCAATCTTTTGGTACCGGTTGAGACCTGATTTATGACCTAGGATGTGATCGATTCTGGAGAATGTTCCATGGGCATGAGAGAAGAATGTGGATTCCATTGCTTTGGGATGCAATGTTCTGAATATGTCTGTGAAGTCCATTTGGTCCAGTGTGTGATTTAAAGTCTTTATTTCCTTGTTGATCTTTTGCTTAGACGATCTGTCCATTTCAGTGAGGGGGGTGTTAAAGTCCCCCACTATTATTGTATTGTTGTCCATGTGGTTCTTTGCTTTTCTTATTAATTGCCTTATATAATTGGCTGCTCCCATGTTAGGGGCATAGATATTTACAATTGTTAGATCTTCCTGTTGGATAGATGCTTTAGTAGGATATAGTGTCCTTCCTCATCTCTTATTACAGTCTTTGGTTTAAAATCTAATTTGTCTGATATAAGGATTGCCACCCCAGCTTTCTTTTGGTGTCCATTAGCATGATAAATGGTTTTCCACACCCTCACTTTCAATCTGGGGGTGTCTTTGGGTCTAAAATGAGTCTCTTGCAGACAGCATATCGATGGGTCTTGTTTTTTAATCCAATCTGATAGCCTGTGTCTTTTGATTGGGGCATTTAGCCCATTTACATTCAGGGTAACTATTGAAAGATAGGAATTTGGTGCCATTGTATTGCCTGTAAGGTGACTGTTACTGTATATTGTCTGTGTTCCTTTCTGGTCTATGTTGCTTTTAGGCTCTCTCTTTGCTTAGAGGACCCCTTCAAGATTTCTTGTAGGGCTGGTTTTGTGTTTGCAAATTCCTTCAGTTTTTGTTTGTCCTGGAAGCTTTTTATCTCTCCTTCTATTTTCAATGACAGCCTAGCTGGATAGAGTATTCTTGGCTGCATATTTTTCTCATTTAGTGCTCTGAATATATCCTGCCAGTCCTTTCTGGCCTGCCAGGTCTCTGTGGATTGGTCTGTTGCCAGTCTAATGTTTCGACCATTGAAGGTTACATATCTCTTCTCCCGAGCTGCTTTCAGGATTTTCTCTTTGTCTCTGAGACTCGTAAGTTTTACTATTAGATGTCGAGGTGTTGACGTATTTTTATTGATTTTGAGAGGGGTTCTCTGTGCTTCCTGGATTTTGATGCCTGTTTCCTTCCCCAAATTAGGGAAGTTCTCTGCTATAATTTGCTCCAATATACCTTCTGCCCCTCTCTCTGTTTCTTCTTCTTTTGGGATCCCAATTATTCTAATGGTGTTTTGTCTTATGGTATTGCTTATCTCTTGATTTCTGCCCTCGTGATCCAGTAGTTGTTTATCTCTCTTTTTCTCAGTTTCTTTATTTTCCATCATTTGGTCTTCTATATCACTGATTCTCTCTTCTGCCTCATTTATCCTAGCAGTTAGCGCCCCCATATTTGATTGCACCTCATTAATAGCCTTTTTGATTTCAACTTGGTTAGATTTTAGTTCTTTTATTTCTCCAGAAAGGGTTTCTCTAATAACTTCCATGCTTTTTTCAAGTCCAGCTAGTATCTTTAAAGTGATGATTCTGAACTCTAGATCCGACATCGTACTAATGTCTGTATTGAGTAGGTCCCTGGCAGTTGGTACCACCTCTTGTTCTTTTTGTTGAGGTGATTTTTTCCGTCTTGTCATTTTGTCCAGAGGAGAATAGATTAATGAGAGAACAAAATGCTAACATGGTAACAACGTCCCCAGAAAATACACTCTAAACAAATCAGAAAAGACGTGAAGCAGGGGAAAAGAAAGGGAAAGAGAGAAAAAAGAAAAAGGAAAAAAAAGTAAAAGATAAAGATAAAAACAAACAAAAACAGAACAAAACAAAACAAAAACAGAATATGATCAGGCTGGTACATAGATCAGTGCCACATACTAGATTTTGGGTGTATTTTAGTCTCTTAGAAGAAAGTGCCTCCCAAAATTTTAAAGAAAGAAAAACTTATATATGTACAAAAATAAGGGTTGATATGATGAAGGGATGGTATATGACTGTAAAGATGAAAATTATAAAAAATTTTCTAAAAGGAATTGATAAGAAGTTGTTTGAAAAAAGAAAGAAGAGGATTTAAAAAGAAAAAAAAGGAGAGAATGTGATCAGGCAGGAGAGTAAAAAAAAACCATACACTAGATATTTAGGGTATATTTTGATCTGTTAGAAGAAACTATCTCAAATTTTTAAAGAGAGAACAACTTATATATATACCCAAAAATACGGGTAACTACTATGAAGGGATAGAATATGACTCTAAAATGAAAAATAAAAATGTTTTTTAAAAAAGGGAATGATAAGATGTTGGTTGAAAAAGGAAAAAGAAAAATTCAAAAAAAAAATTAACTTTGAAAGACTAAAGGATCATGGTAAAAAAGCCATGGATTCTATGTGCAGTATTCCCCTAGCGCTGGAGTTCTGCCGTTCTCATTGATTGGTAAACTTGGTCTTGGCTGGCTGTTCTCACTGATCTTCTGGGGGAGGGGCCTGTTGCCGTGGTTCCCAAATGTCTTTGCAGGAGGTGGAATTGCCCCGCCCTCGCCCAGTCTGGGCTAAGTAATCTGCTTGGGTTTGCTCTCCAGAGCTTTTGTTCCCTGCAAACTTTCCGAATCGCTTTGGAGGCCAAGAGTGAAAATGGTGGCCTCCCAATCTCTGCCCCAGAGGAGCCGAAAACTCAGGGCCCCACTCCTCAGTGAGCCCCCAGAGAAAAGCAGTAACTCCCATCTCCCCGGTCTCTGGCCGCACTCCATGCTCACCCGGCCTGTGACCAAGCATTTCTATCTCTGGCACCCGACCCCACGTGGAGTCTCCAAACCCAGCAGATCCCTGCGGTGCACTCCCATGCCACTCCTCCCGGGGGAGGAAGGGGGGTCCCCCCGGATCTGCTGCTTGTTGGGCCCCTGCTGGAGGAGCAGTGGCCCTACTGCGCCGCAGATCATGGTTTATGGAAACCCCGAGCTGAGAGCCCATGCCTCCGCTCCATCTCTGCAGCCGGCTTCCCCGCTCTGATACCTGGGAGCTCTGCCACACTCAGGCACCCCCAGTCTTTCTGTGACCCCGAGGGCCCTGAGACCACACTATCCTGCGAGGGTTCCACCCCCAGCTTATCCACCGGAGCGACATCCCTCAGCGGGGCAGACTTCTAAAAGTTCCGATTTGTGCTCCACAGCTCTATCACTTGCCAGAAGTGGCCGAGGGAGGCCCCTCCCCCACCGTCTATCCTCCCGAATATCGCCTCAGATTCAGCTCTCCACACGTCCTACCTTCCAGAAAGTGGTCGCTTTTCTGTTCAGAGAGTTGTTGCTATTCTTTTCTTTGATCTCCTGTTGAGTTTGCAGGTGTTCAGAATGGTTTGATCCCTATCCAGCTGAATTCCTGAGACCAGACGAAATCCAGGTCTCCTACTCCTCCGCCATCTTGCTCCGCCCCAATATTGCATGGTATTACTTATATCTTACTTACATGCAGATTTTTTTAAAGCTCAAAATAAAATGAAACTCATAGAAATGGAGAGTAGAAAAACAGTTGCTAGGGCCTTCAGAATAAGGGGACTAGGGAGAAGTTGGTAAAAAAAGGTACAAACTTTGAGTTATGAGATGAACAATAAATAGGATCTAAGGATCTAATGAATACATGGTGACTATAGCTGATAACATTGTACTGCATAACTGAAATGTGCTGAGTAGAATTTAAAGGATCTCACCAATAAATGAATGAATGGATGGATAGATGGATGAATGAATAAATGAATAAAATATGCAGTAAATATGTGAGGTGATAGATGTGTTAATGAACCAGACAGTAGGGAAATCCTTTCACAATATGTACACATATCAAATCATGTTGTACAGCTTTTTAAATTTTTTAAAGGTTTATTTATTTATTTCAGAGAGAGAGGGGGCATAAGTACGGAAGGAGCAGAGGGAGAGGGAGCGATGAAGAGAATCTCAAGCAGACTCCCTCCTGAGGGAGAAGCCAGACACTGGGCTCGATCCCACGATCCTGAGATAATGACCTCAGCCAAAATTAAGAGTCAGAGGCTTAACCAGCTGAGCCACCCAGGTGCCCCAAGGGTGTAGTAAATTTTAAGAAAAGTTTACCTCCTGCATTCATGAAGAGCTGGCTGGGGACAGCCAGGCAGAATCACCATTACCCTCAGTGTATCACTAACTAATAAGTACTAAATCTCTCACGTTCCCTCCCCTTCTTTCCCAGAATTTTCCCAGCTGTTTTGACAGTGGATCTAGGTCTTGTGTCAGACCCAAGAAAAGTGGGAGCATAAAAAAGAAAAAAAAAAAAACTTATGAAAATATGACTTGCTGTATTGCACAAGTATACATTTATGTGTAAATAAATATTGCTTTATATGTACATAAATCCCTTAAGTCTAAGGCATGTTTTTTTATATTAGCAAGGGATGTCTATTAACCAGAAAGTTTCAGAGTCCTAATGCAGCCTGTGGGATTTATTGAGATTCAGAGATCATGCTTCCCTGAATTAAATTTTTAAAAGTATCCTTTTATCATCTTTTCCTTTTTTAAAGAAATGTGAGCTAGAATTTAATCCTTTATCCTTGGGAAGTGTCTCCAGGGAAAGGGAATATTCAATTTCTTCACTTGGAGGGAGTCTTATTCCCCCTTCTTACCATTATAATCTGTTTTTTTCATTTTTTTTTTAATGGCCTAGCTCTTGAATGGAATATGGAAGGCAACTGAATGAAATATGCAGGGGTAGGGTGCATAGGAAAATGAGAGTCTAGAAGAGGGTGGAATAAAGGAAAGATCATTCAGAAAAACCACCTTTAACCCTTAGTAGTCAGGCTTCAGGTGACCAGAATGTCCACTGTGAACCATCTCCTGTTCCTCAGTGCAGAGCAATAAAACCCTGCTCTAAAGAGAAATGTCAGGAACATTTTACACAGACAACTAGACCCTAATTTTTTAGTTCCTTCCTCTTTTTAAAATTCCTTTTCTATCTCCTTTCTCTCTTAATGCCTTCATTTTGATACTTACCCTTCATTTTGATTTCCCTTACCCTTTCATTCTGAATTGAAATAGTCACTTAAAGATCTATAGTAAAGGGCCTCCCATTCCTCATGTACCATTTTATTCCTAGCTGAAATATTTGCTGTTGTGTAGACATGACCATACTATTTAATGTCTACAGTTCATTCTATATCATGATTACAATAATAGGTGCAATCCTAGGATAAGCAAATAATTTCTCAGGGAGCATACTTCATTCCTCTAAGGAACATAAACCCTTCCAAGAAAATGGGATCTCATTAACTAACTTAACCAAAAACACATATGCATAACGGCATTAGGCATTTCTGATGGCAAAGTGCCAATTCTGAATTCCAGAGGAATTTAAGAAATAGAACACTGGCCTGTCTGCCAAGTTTAAACCACTTATACCACAAAATAAAATGAGAACACAGAATACATCATCTATGACTCTTGGGATAGTACGATGATATATTTTTGTGTCAACTGTGCCATGGGTACCAAGATATTTGATCAAACATTATTCTGGGTGTTTCTATGGGATGTTTTTGGATGAGACTGACATCTGAATTGGTAGACTGAGTAAAGCAGATCACCCTCCATAATGTGGGTGAGCCCCATCTAATCAGTTAAGGGCCTCAATAAAACAAAAAAGCTGACCCTCCCCAGTGTAAGAGTAAATTCTCTTGCCAGATGGCCTTCAAACAGGGGCATCAGCTTTTTCCTCACTACCACCTCTAACTAAAACATCATGTCTTCCTGGGTCTCTAGCCTGCCAACCTTCAGACTACAGTTACACCACTGTCTTTCTTCTGTCTCTAACTTGCTGACTCATCCTGCAGATTTGTGGGACTTGTCGGCCTCCATAATCTTATGAGCCAATTCTTTTAATAAGTGCCTTGCCTTATTACTATTACTATTAGGGGTGTGTGTGGGTGTGTGTGTGTATACATCCTATTGGTTCTGTTTCTCCTGAGAACCTTGATTAATACAGAGTAAGTTATATTATAAAAGGCAGATCTTTGAATTCAGTTTAGATTTCTAAAAGCTGGGGTAAGTTTTACCCCAGTAGTCAACTTTGGTAAGGTTTCTGGATCTTCCTCTTTATTTAATTTCCCCTCAAATTTCTAATAGGTTAACAGTTTACGATATCACATTTTTTTTAGGGAAATGGTAATATTCTCCCATATAGTCAGGAAGGAATTAACTATCATTTCCTGCCTCATAGAATTTTAGATGGAACAAACATGAAAGGGAAGCTGATCTACAGCCATAGTGTCTGGAAGTGAAACGGAGTGCCAAGAAGATGAATTTATCTCCCAGGGGTATAGATCATCAGAAGCGATGCTCTGACTCAAATGCAATCTTTTAATTCAAATCAGAGTTGTGCTACTACTTTGCATAGTTAGATGTTTGGTACCTACAAATAAAATTTACAAACCTATCTGCACTCTACTCAGTTAAGTTTCATGTGCATAAATGGGGAGAAAAAATAAAATTATGAAGAGAGATTCTTCCTTGGAATGTTTCACACCCTCTCTCCCAGCAAAGCAAAGCACAAACCCTGAGCAGTTACAAGTCGTTGTCTCTGAAGTTTGTTAGAAATCTATTGATAACATTTCATTACCGATAGTACATTAAGACCTTTTTCAGATTCCCGCTCACAAATGTGGAGAAATTGGATTCTTGTGGGTAATGATTCATTTATTTCAACTCCTCCTTTGCCCTTTTTCATTTGGCGGGATTGATTTCCTTTCTCCATATAATTTCACTTGTCACTATTCATGACTCGCGAATTGACCCTCTCTTCTCTTTGTACATTCCTTTACGAGCCAACTTCTATTCTTAAAAACAATTGAAGTGCACATTAATTAAAAAAAATATTGAAGATGGCATTTATACAAATACTTGCTTTAAGTTATGTTTTCTTACTAATATAAAGTTCTGTGCTTCAGATACAACTATAAAGAAATATCAAAGTACCACCAGGACTAAAATAGTGAGACAAAAATTCCTCAGATGTCCAACTCTAAACCCCTTTCATCCCATGTACACATCCCAGCAAATTTAATCTTGAGGTACCCTTTATTCTGCAGAAGGAAGAAACAGGAAATAATGGGATCTCTGCCTTCAATTTTCTAAGGCAATACCCAAGTTATTAAAAACAAAAACAATTAATCAAATTTCCCTTAAGTTGCAGGAAAATGGGCCTTCTAGAATTCTGGCAAGCTGCGGGGGGACCCTGCTTTCTCCCCTAATGTGAAGACTGAGTCTTCTTGGAGCTGAGCTTGGTTGAAAAAACTAGTAGCACTTGATACTTATAAAATTTCCTTATGTCCAAGTATTACTACTGAATATTATTCCCAACTGATGATGTAAGACCTATTTAGAAGTAGAAAGGGCAGAGCAGAGCAAGAACAAAGATTTCTGGGCAAGCCCCTATCATGTACAAATAGTGACTCTGGGACTGTCCCCTTGCCATAGTCTTTAGGGAACAAAGAAAGCTATATTGAAATTTGTGGCATTAGCTATTATGCTCACTGTTTTCTCTTTCCAACTCCACTTAGTTTATCAGGTTACTTTTTCTGGTATGGTAGTCTGAAGTTTTTTCTGAAGTAGAAATTACAGTTTCTGGCATGACTATCTTCAAGCTAAAATAGTTGGACAAATTTATTTTTCCTTTTTTGTATGAACGTGAGGTACAACAGAGCAATAGATGCCTGGGCAATGTCACAGAGATCTTAATATTTTGCTGAATTGCCTCTTGCAGACAAGTCAACTGTCAAAAGCATAATACTCCACCAAAGAAGAATTTATCTACACACAATAATGAAATATTTTACATTCAGCTGATAGCCCAAATTCTGAGATATCTTAATGTATTTTCAAACTTTTATTTTTCAAGCTTTAAGTGACTTGAAGATCTATCACTTCGAGAATGCTTGGACCACCAAGAAGAGGAAACACTGGTTTGACTGACCTAAAAATCAGATTTGGTATATATTTACTATAATTTGGATATGTTGTTCAAGCATCTTGAGTCTCAATTACCTCACTGACAAAATAGGGAAATAATGCCTACCCAGCAGACTTTCTATCAGAATTAGAGAATTAATATAATGGCTTACCAAAGTACTAGGCACTAAAGGAAAACACTGTTCATTTTCAAGAATATATTTGAAATAGTCATTGAGAGAAGAGTCAGTGCAAGGCTTAAGATAGATGGGTTAAAGTTAGATATGGTATCTTCCTGGAATCTGAGAAGATGTGAAAAAGCTGGAGCCAGAACCAAGGGGCATAAGAGACATGTTTGAGTATTTAAATACTACAGAAGGCCAGAATTAAAAAGTACATGATGATTTATTTGTTATATGGAAATACAAAGAAAAGCATTCAACTCTGCCCCTAGGATCTGAATGAAATGACCAGGCAGATATAAAAACTGAGTACAATGGGTGTCTGGGCTGGTAAACAAGAAAAAAAAAAAATGCAAGCCATGTAGAATCAATCAATCAATATCTGCTAGATATAGTGCAAACATTGAAAACAAAAGAAGTTAGAAAAAAATCTTTCTCCTGCCCTAATGAGAAAGCTCAGCATTTTGGGAACACTGTACTGAACCTCTTGAAACCCTACCTACCGGGGCACCTGGGTGGCTCAGACAGTTAAGCGTCTGCCTTCAGCTCAGGTCATGATCCCAGGGTCCTGGGATCGAGCCCCACATCGGGCTCCTGGCTCAGCAAGGAGTCTGTTTCTCCCTCTCCCTCTGCCTCTCTCCCTGCTCATGCTCTCTCTCTCTCTGTGTCTCAAATGAATAAATAAATCTTTAAAAAAAAAAAAAGAAAAAAGAAACCCTACCTACCACTCCCAGCAAGTGGGACTGGAAATACTATTGCCCCTGGTGCAGGCAGGAAGTATACCATTCAGAATCCTTGCTAATTCTGAGGATCGGCCAAAATTGCAAGCAGATGCAATCAGTGGGTTAGGTATTCACAGAAGCATATAGCCAGCAGGTATTTAGAAGTCCATAGGGGTCTCTCCATTGTGCCTACAATATAGAACATGGTATAGATGATGATCTTCAGGGTATAGCCACAACTTGTGACTGGCTGAGAGAATTTATCTCTGGATTTATCAACATGGGAGTTTTTTGAGATCTTGATCAGGACAATTTCATTAAAAATAATACCAGCATCTTTTAAGATTAAAAAATAATTTTAAAACCAATGGAAGAGGGTGCCTGGGTGGCTCAGTTGGTTAAGCGACTGCCTTCGGCTCAGGTCATGATCCTGGAGTCCCGGGATCGAGTCCCGCATCGGGCTCCCTGCTCAGCAGGGAGTCTGCTTCTCCCTCTGACCCTCCTCCCTCTCATGCTCTCTGTCTCTCATTCTCTCTCTCTCAAATAAATAAAATCTTAAAAAAAAAAAAAACAATGGAAGAAGTTAATAATATTCTGTGTTAGTGAGGGTATGGGAAATTGGTATTCTTGCTCAAGATGGGAAAGGAAAATTATTGTGGAAGAAAATTTGGCCTATGAACTGTCTGCAGTTTTGTTTTCCTTTTTTTAAAAAATATGTATTTTTTAATTTTAAGTAGGCTTCACACCCAACGTGGGACTTGAACTCACAACCATGAGATTAACAGCTGCATGCTCTACCAACTGAGCCAGCCACACACCCCATATTGTCCATAGTTTTTGAACCAATAAGTTAAGATTTAGAAATTTCTTAGAGGATATATAGACATACACAAGTATTTACATACAGGATATGTTCACCTGACTTCAATTAACAAAAAACAAACGACATTTTCTGTTATCCTCTCCATGCATTGTTATTACATATACTATTTTACCCCTCTAAAATATCTTTGTATCTTCTCTTCCTTACCTAATTTGGGCTTCTCCTTTCAGACATAGCTCATTTCTCACCTTCTCTAGGAAGCTTTTCCTGACATCCCAGACAAAATACGAGATTTCTTCTCTGAATTCCCATAGAGGTCTCTGCATATTTTTTTTTAAGATTTTATTTATTTATCTGACAGAGAGAGACATAGTGAGAGAGAGAGCACAAGCGGGGGGAGTGGGAGAGGGAGAAGCAGGCTTCCCACTGAGCAGGGAGCCCGATGTAGGGCTCGATCCCAGGACCCTGGGATCATGACCTGAGCCGAAGGCAGACGCTTAATGACTGAGCCACCCAGGCGCCCTGCATATTTTTTATCATTGTGCTTATCACATTACATTAAATCTATTTAAGTGATTTTCTTCTGTACCAAACCACAAAATCTTGAGGTATGCAAAAAAAAAATAATAGTTTTTGAATTTAACTAAAGTGAACTGTTAACTGAATAGGGAATACAGAAGAGACAGTTTTGGGGAAGATGTGTATTCAGCTTAGATATGTTGAATTTGCAAGAGATGTAAAACATTCAGGTGGAAATTTCAAGAACCGTTTGGAAAATTGACAGGTGGAAATTCACATTTGGGGATCAACAAAGATGCCAGGACAAGAGAGATTATCTTTGAGCTCTAGCTATTTATTTAGAAGTAGCACTTTAAAAAAAAGGATGAGAATATTAAGGGAAAATATAGAAAAAGAAAAAAGAAGGCAGCAGAAAGAACCTTAGGAAGTACCTACATTTAACCATTTGAAGGAACAGGCAGTGGGTTTGAAAGATATTTGGAGAGGACAATGTCCAAATCACAGGTTGCAAAAACGAGTAATCTATATTATTATTTCTTGTTACTGTTTATGGTTAGAGCTATGGTTCTCAACCTGGGACAATTTTGTCCTTCAAAAAATATTTGACAACATCTGAAGACTTTTTTTTGGTCACAACTAGGGGAGTAAAGATGGGGTGAGGGGAGAGATGCTATTAGAATACGGTGGGCAGGTGACAGAGATGCCACCTGTATTAATTTGCTAAGACTCCCCAAATCAAATACCACAGATTGAGTGACCTAAAGAACACAAAAGTATTTTCTCACAGCTCTGGAAGCTGGATGCCCAAGATCAAGGTGCCTCCAAAGTTTCGTTCCTCCTGAGGCCTCACTCCTTGGCTTACAGATGGTGGCCTTCTTGTTGTGTACACACTTGGCCTGTGTACTCTGTGTGTACAAACCCCCAATGTCTTTCTGGGTGTCCTGATTCTGACCCAGGATATGGGTCAGAATGATTAAGGCCCACCCAAATGACCTTATTGTAATGTAATCAACTCTTTAAAGTCTCTATCACCAAATACAGTCACAATATGGAGGGTTAGGACTTGCACATACAGACTTAGAGGGGAAACACTCTGCCCTTCGGTTACCCTAGAATTGATGTCCTTCTCACAAGCAAAATATATTCACCACACCCCAACAGCCCAAAATTATTTTTTAAAAGGTTTATTTAAATTCCAGTTAGTTAACATGCAGTGTAATGTTAGTTTCAGGTGCACAATTTAGTGATTCAACACTTCCTTACATCGCAAGTGCACTCCTTAATCCCCATCACCTATTTCACCCATCCCCCACCCACCCACCTCCCCTCTGGGAACCATCAGTTTGTTCTCTATAGCTCAGAGTCCACTTCTTGGTTTCTCTTCTTTTTCCCATTGCTCATTTGTTTCATTTCTTAAACTCCATATGTTAGTGAGATCATATAGTACCTGTCTTTCTCTGATTGACTTATTTCACTTAGCATAATACTCTCTAGCTCCATTCATGTCATTGCAAATGGCAAGATCTCACATTGTCCTTATCCATTCAACTATCAATGGGCATGGGCTGTTTCCATAGTTTGGCTATTGTAGATAATGCTGCTATAAATATTGGCGTACATGTATCCCTTTAATTAGTATTTTTGTATTCTTTGAGAAAATACCTAGTTAGTGTGATTGCTGGGTTGTAGTTAGTTCTATTTTTTAACTTTTTGAAAAACCTCCATACTGTTTTCCACAGTGGCTCTACCAGTTTGCATTCCCACCAACAGTGTAAGAGGGGTCCCCTTTCTGCACATCCTTGCCAACACTGTTCTTTCTTGTGTTAATTTTAGCTATTCTGACAGGTGTGAAGTGATATCTCATTGCAGTTTTAATTTGCATTTCCTTGATGATAAGTGATGGTGAGCATTTTTTAATGTGTCTGTTGGCCATCTGTATGTCTTCTTTGGAAAAATGTCTATTCATGTCTTCTGCCCATTTTTAATTGGATTATTTGGTTTTGGGGTATTGAATTTTGTAAGTTCTTTATATATTTTGGATACTAAGCCATTATTGGTTATGTAATTTGCAAATATCTTCTCCTGTTCTATAGAATGTCTTTTAGTTTTGTTGATTATTTCCTTTGCTGTGCAGAAGCTTTTTATTTTAATGTAGTCCTATTTTTAGTTTTATTTCCCTTACCTCAAGAGACATATCTAGAAAGAAGTTGTTATGGCTGATGTCAAAGAAGTTACTGCCTCTGTTCTCTTCTATGATTTTTATGGTTTCAGAACCACATTTAGGTCTTTAATCCATTTTGAATTTATTTTTGTGTATGGTGTTAGAAAGTAGTCCAGTTTCATTATTTTGCATGTACCTGTCCAGTTTTCCCAACACCATTTGTTAAAGAAACAGTCTTTTTCCCAATAGACAGTCTTTCCTGTTTTGTTGAAGATTAATTGACCATACTGTTGTAAGTTCATTTCTGGGTTTTCTATTCTGTTCCACTGATCTATTTGTCTATTTTCCTGCCAGTATCATACTGTTTTGATCATTACAGCTTTTTTTATTAAAAGATTTTAATTATTTGAGAGAGACTGAGAGAGAAATAGAGCATGAGTGGGGGTAGGAGCAGAGGGAGAAGCAGACTCCCCACTAAGCAGGAAACCCAACACAGGGGTCAATCCCAGGACCCTGGGATCATGACCTGAGCCAAAGGCAGATGCTTAACTAACCGAGCCACCCAGGTGTCCCATCACTACAGCTTTGTAATACAACTTGAAGTCCAGTACCTGTCTTTCTCTGATTGACTTTCTCTGATGTCCCCAGCTTTGCTCTTCTTTTCCAAGGTTCCTTTGCTATTTACAGTTTTTTGTGGTTCCATACACATTGTAGGAATATTTGTTCTAGTTCTGGGAAAAATGCTAGTGGTATTTTGATAGAGATTGCATTAAACGTGTAGATTGCTTTGGGTAGTATAGACATTTTAACAAGATTTGTTCTTCCAATCCATGAGCATGGGATGTCTTTCCATTTCTTTGTGTCATCTTCAATTTCTTTCATCAGTGTTTTATATATAAGTTTTCAGAGTCTTTTCACTTCCTTGATTAGGTTTACTCCTAGGTATCTTACTGTTTTTGGTACAACTATAAATAGGGTTGTTTTCTCAGTTTCTCTTTCTGCTGTGTCATTATTGGTATAGAAATGCAACAGATTTCTGTATATTGATTTTGTATCCTGTGATTTTACTGAATTTGTATATCAGTTCTAGCACCTTTTTGGTGGAGTCTTTCTGGTTTTCTATATATAGTATCATGCCATCTCCAAATAGTGAAAGTTTTACATCTTCCTTGCCAAACTGGTTTCCTTTTATCTTTTTGTCTTATTGCTATAGCTAAGAATTCTGGTACTATGCAGAACAAAAGTGGTGAGAATGGACATTCTTCTTCATTCCTGACGATAGAGGAAAAGCTCTCAGTTTTTCCCCATTAATGATATTAGCTGTGGGTTTTTCATATATGGCCTTTATTATGTTGAGGTATGTTCCCTCTAAACCTACTGTGTTGAGGGCTTTTATCATGAATTGATGTTGTATTTTGTCAAATGCTTTTTCTGCATCATTGAAAGGATTATATAGTTCTTATCCTCTTATCTATCTTTCCATTGATCAATTCATTTTTTATCCTACAAGAAGCCATAACTTTATTAATGGCAGAAACAATACAAATTTCAAGCCAAGCTGCAATTATTCTTTTGAAACATCAAAAAAATTATCCTTGTTTTCAGATGGTTACATTGTTAATTCTATAATAACATTTACAATGTCATTCTTGCTGTTCTTCAGAACTCAGATGCCTTTGCTCTTGACACATTTGCCTGTGACGTGACCAGTTCTATGTCAACTTCTACATGTGTTTCCTCAACCTCTTCCTCTTCACTCTCCCCCAGTACAGTTGGAGTCTGTGTGTTTTCTTGAATGTTTGGGACCTCGAATTGAACCTCAAATTTCTCAGCAGCTGCTAGTTTTCCCAGCTGAGACAAATCCTTAATCTTTGTTTCCCCCAAAACTATGTAGGTATCTGAAGCTGCGCTCTTGTAGACATCTGGTTTTGTGATGACAAAGAGGATATTCTTAGATATCCAGATAGTGACTCTAGTAACCCCTTTAGCCTGTCGTAGACCCATTTTGGACATAGCCTTCCATACCTTCTTTTCACTCTGGCTTTGTTTTGCTCTACTGACTGGTTCTTTATCAATTTCAGCTGCTGCGGCCAGCTGGGCTTATGTGGTTGCCAGTGTGGAATCTTGTTCCTCAAGCTCTGATCCATCAATGTTGGATTCTATTCCAGACCTGGTCTCAGTGTGGGGCTATGGTAACTCCTGCTTTTTAGCAGAGTTGATTTCTGTGGGTTCAGCTGGCACTGTGTGCAGGGAACATGGAACCAAGATGGCAACAGAAAGGGAGCAAGTGAGAATGTAGCCCACGCTTGCTGAAGAAGGATTATCCTTTCTTTTATTAATGTGATTATCACATTGATTGATTTGTGAATATTGAACCGTCCTGAAACCCAATTATAAATCCCTCTTGGTTGCAGTGAATGATTTTTTTAATGGTTTGTTGGGTTTGGTTTGCTAGTATTTTGTTGAGGATTTTTACATCTATGTTCATCAGAGACATTGGTCTATAGTTCTCTTTTTTTATGGTTTCTTTATCTGGTGCTGGTATCAGGGTAATGCTGATCTCCTGGAATGAAATTGGAAGTTTTCCTTCCTCTTCTATTTTTTGGAATAGTTTGAGAAGAAAAGGTATTAACTCTTTTCTAAATATTTGGTAAAATTTGTCTGTGAAGCCATCTGGCCCTGGACTTTTGTTTGTTGGGAGATGTTTTATTACTGATTCAATTCTTTGCTGGTTATTGGTCCGTCCAACTTTTCTATTTCTTCCTGTTTCAGTTTTGGTACTTTTTATGTTTCTAGGAATTTATCCATTTTTTCTAGGTTGTCCAATTTGTTGGCATATAGCTTTCCATAATATTCTCATAATTGTTTGTATTTCTCCTAATTTGTGATTTTATATATTTGGGTCCTTTATCTTTTCTTTTTGATAAGTCTGGGTGGAGGTTTATCAATTTTATTAATTTTTTTCAAAATATCAACTACTGGTTTCATTGATCTGTTCTATTTTTTTAAATTTTTTTTAGTTTCAATATCATTTATTTCTGCTGTCATCTGTGTTATTTCCTTCTTTCTGCTGGCTTTAGGCTTTGTCTGTCATTCTTTTTCTAGCTCCTTTAGGTGTAAGATTAGGTTGTTTATTTGAGATTCTTCCTGCTTCTTGAAGTAGGCCTGTATTGTTATATACTTCCCACTTAGGACCACTTTTGTTCCATCCCAAAGGTTTTGGACCATTGTGTTTTCATTTTCATTTGCTTCCATGTATTTTTTTTTCTTATATTTCCTGGCTGACCATTCATCACTTAGTAGCATTTATTTAATCTCCATGTATTTGTGGTCTTTCCAGAGTTTTGATTTTTGGGGTTTTTGTTTTTTGTTTGTTGTTGTTGTTGTTGTTTTGGTGGTTGACTTCTAGTTCAGAGTGCTGTGGTCAGAAAAGGTGCATTGTATGACTTTGATATTCTTGTATTTGTTGAGGCCTGTTTTGTGGCATAATATATGATCTATCCTGGAGAATGTTCCATGTGCACTTGAAAAGAATGTATATTCTGTTATTTTAGGATGGCATGTTCTGAATATATCTGTTTAGTCCATCTGGTCCAGTGTGTCATTCAAAGCCACTCTTCTTGTTTCTTTTCTGTTTAGATGATCTGTCCATTGATGTGAATGTGGTGTTAGCATCCCCTACTATTATTGTATTATTATGGATTAGTTCCTTTACATTTGTTAGTGTTTTATGTATTTGGGTGCTCCCGTGTTGGGTGCATAAATATTTACAATTGTTATATCTTCTTGTTGGGTTGTCCCCTTTATTATTACATAGTGTCCTTCTTTGTCTCTTGGTACAGTCTTTGTTTTAAAGTCTGGTTTTTCTGAAATAAGTATTGTTACTCTGACTTTCTTATGACATCCATTTGCACAATATGTTTCTCCATTCCCTTGCATTCAATCTGCAGATGTCTTTAGGTCTCAAATGTGTCTCTGGAGGCAGCATATAGATGAGTCTGGTTTTTTAACCATTCTGACACCCTGTTTTTTGATTGGAGCATTTAGCCCATTTACATTCACAGTAATTATTAATAGATATGTATTTATTGCCATTTTATTACTTGTTTTGTGGTTGTTTCTCGAGATTCTCTGATTCTTTTTGTCTTACTCCCTTTCTTATTTTGCTGATTTTCTTTAGTGATATATTTGGATTTCTTTCTCTTTATCTTTTGCATGTTTATTAGTAGTTTTTGATATATGGTTACCATTAGGTTTGTATATAACTACTTCTGCAAATAGCAATTTATATTAAGTTGATGGTCATTTAAGTTTGAACTCATTCTTTTCTGCTCTCCTCCCCACAAAGAGCCCCAAATTCTTAACCCATTCTAGCATTAACTCTAAGTTCCAAATGTCATCTAATATCATCTAAATGAAGTGGGGGTGTAACTCGAGATATGATTCATCCTGAGGCAGAAATTTCTCTCCACTTATGATCCTGTGAAAACAAACAAGTAATATACTTCCAAAATATAATGGTGGACAAGCATAAGACAGATATTCTCACTCCAAAAGGCAGAAATAAGAAAAGAAAAGGGACCAGGGGTCTGAATCAAGTTCAAAACCTATCAGGGAAAATTCCATTAGATCATAAGGTTCAATAATTATCTGATCACATTTTCAAATCTTTTACTTAAAAATCTCCTCGGCTAAATGTTCATTCACAAATTCTCCCTTCCACATAACACTGGAACACGATTCAGCCAAATTCTTTTCCACTTTCTTCCAATGTCTAATAACATGTTCCTCATTTCCATCTGAGATCTCACCAGAAACATCCTTAATGTCTATATTTCTACCAACAACTTCTTAAATGCAATCTAGACTCTTGCTAACATGCACCCCAAAAGTCTTCCAGCTTCTGCCTATCACCTAGTTCCAAAACAACTTCTACAATTTGGGGTATTTGTTATAGCAGCACTCCATTTCTCAGTACCAAATTCTGGATTTTTCAGGGTTCTCTACAGAAATAGAACCAGTAGGATATATATATGGAGAGAGAGTGAGAGAGTGAGAGAGAAAGTGAGATTTATTGGTTCACACAATTTTGGAGGCTTGGTAAATCCAAAATATGATAGGGTAGGCTGGCAGGTTGGAGACTCAGGGAAAAGTTCAAGTCCAAATTCTTTCTTGTTTGTGAGAGGTCAGTCTTTATTCTGTTGAGGCCTCCACCTGATTGGAGGAGACCCAACCACATTATGAAGGGCAATGTGTTTTATTCAAAGTCCACCAATTCAAATGTTATTCTCATACAGAAAAACACATTCATAGGAATATCTAACATAAAATTTGAACAAATATGTGGGTGTCATGGCCCAGCTGAGTTGACACACAAAATTAACCATCACACGACCTCATCCTACAATGCATAAGACATTCCCCCATAACAAAAAAATTATATGGCCCAGAACATCATTAGCACTAAAGTTGAGAATGCCTGGTCTCAATTTCTGGAAAGATTATGAGGATATTATAATGAGCATTGCATAAATAATAGCACCTATAACAAAAATGTAAATAATAAAAATGAAGAAAGGAAGGAAGGGAGGGAGGGAGGGAGGGAGGAAGAGAGGAAGAAAAGAAGAGAAGAGAACAGGAAAAAAAGAAAAGAAGAGAAAAGGAGAGAAGAGAACAGAACAGAACAGAACAGAAGAAAACAGAAGAGAAGAGAAAAAAGAAAATAATTTAGACACCTTGAAGGTGAAACTGATATACTCTCTCTTTTAGGCCACTCTCAGGTAGGTCCCACTAGAAGAACTCAGAGAGTAGTGGGTAAACTCAATAAATGTCACTGATTAAGTGAACCCTATGAGTGTGAATGTTAGGAGAGACATATCACCAGTAGGTTTATTTAGTTTCATAATATTTCATGGGAGAACTTTTTTTTTGGCCATGGGTTTACTATATATATATCAAAGGTTGACTATTAAAATAACAGACTTGGCTTACTTTTTTTTTTTCCCTATCAGCCTCAATCACATTTTAGTGTTTTTTGTTTGTTTTTGTTTTTCTCAATCTGAGAGTTTTTTGTTGCCTTAAAGCATAAATAGGGGCTTTTATTTGGAAATAAGGGTACTTTGGCCAAATACATCTATATAAAAACCAGACAGTCTATAGATTTAAAACTTAGTATTCTCACAAATAACAAATCAAGGAGACTCATCCTTAAAAGGACTTGGTTTGAGTTTTCTGAACTAAAAACTAAAAAAATAGTTCAAGTATGAATCATGCTGTTATTAATAGGCTTTCTCCCATAAAATCGTTGCTTTATAATTACTACATTAAAAAGCCTATCTATTATTCTAAAAACTTATAGTATTAAATGTTTTAATTTTGTATTATACAAAAATTTTAACAAAAATTTTATTATAACTATATCTAGTCATTTTTACTAGATATGAATTACTTAAGTAACCCAAATCCTTTCATTAAAAAAAAATGTTATGTTGCATTCTCTATTGCATTTCATAATTCATTGTGATTGAAGCAGTAAGTGGAGCTGAGAGCATGAGGAGCCCACAGAGGTTTCACAAGTAATCAGTGAAGTACCAATGATAACTCCTAAATAGCTGCAAGGCTATCTGTGGTGCCTTATAGTTACAAATATCCTGTCAAAATATGGATTCTCGGGCGCGTGGGTGGCTCAGTTGGTTAAGCGACTGCCTTTGGCTCAGGTCATGATCCCGGAGTCCTGGGATCGAGTCCCACATTGGGCTCCTGGCACAGCGGGGAGCCTGCTTCTCCCTCTGACCCTCTCCCCTCTCATGCTGTTTCTCTCTCTCTCTCTCTCTCTCTCAAATAAATAAATAAATAAATAAATAAATAAATAAAATCTTTAAAAAAATATATGGATTCTCTTTTTTTCCTGAGTATTAAGCACTTGTTTCTAGGTATTTAACTGACTGTTTTAGCTCTGCAGTTCTCTTAAGTTTCACTCCCAGAGAAACTGAATGGTTGACTTTGTTGAGGGACTGTTAGCCGTAACTTAGGTCATCACTTCCTTATGAAATACTACAATAATTCTCAAATTCTGCCCTGAGTCATTCATATACTTAAAGACAAATCTTAACTTTAGAGGACATTCCTCACGCTGGTTGGTGATGCCAGAATGGTTCTTCTTTGGTCTGAGCAGTGTAAGGTGATCATGATGACAATTTTGACATTTTTTTTTAATTAAAATAAAGAAATTTGTACAATGGGTTTTGCTTTCCTTGCAAAATTTGAGTCATGCTTTTTTAGTTAAAATAAGGAAGACACATGAAAAGCTACTTGATTTGGATCACTGGTTAAATCCTGACTGGTTATCAATGAATAAGGAAACAGGATTAAGTAAATTTATACTCTACTGAAGGTCAAGTGATAATTGTTTAAACATCATTTATAGCACTGGTTAAGACTACTCACCTTAATCAACTGCAAACCAAAGAAAAATTACTCTAGCTCTGAAACACAATGAAATCCAAATATGCAAATATAATCTGGCATTTGCCAAACCAATGTTTCCCATTTGAAAGATTTCTTTTCTAGAAATGTTTGGTTTTATTTGTAAGATATTTAACGGCACAGTAGTCACATTATTCAAAGAAATATCAAGTCTAACTCCTAACAAAGTAGAAGTAAAATTTATACCTTTCTTTGAGTTGAACTATGAGGGCTCTTTTTAATAAACTTTTTATTTTGGAGTAATTTTAGATTTACAGAGAAGTTGCAAAGATAGTACAGAGAGTTCCTATATACCCCTCATCTAGTTTCCCTTATTAACATTTTACATTACCACAGTACATTTTTCAAAACAAGAAACTGACATTGGTACATATATTAGTTTCCTAAGGCTGCTATAACAAATTATCACAAACCTGTAGCTTAAAACAACTGACACTTATTTTCCCACAGTTCTGCAGGCCAGAGAATAAAAACAAGGTGTTTCCAGGGCCGCACTCCTTCTGAATACCTTGAGGGAGATTCTATTCTTTGCCTCTACCAGCTTTCTGGTGGTTGGTGGAATTTCTTTATTTGTGGCTCCAATCTCCACCTCCATGATCACATTCCCACCTTCTCATCTCTGTGCTTATCTGGTAAGAAACTTGTCATTGGATTTAAGCCACCCAGATAATCTAGAATGATCTTATCTGGAGATCCTTAATTA
Organism: Neomonachus schauinslandi; assembly: GCF_002201575.2. NCBI lineage: Eukaryota > Metazoa > Chordata > Mammalia > Carnivora > Phocidae > Neomonachus > Neomonachus schauinslandi. The sequence continues at coordinate 19,921,617 of NC_058404.1, forward strand.
TATCTGCAAAGATACTTTTTCCAAGTAAGGTAACGTTCACAAATTCCAGGGATTAGGACATGGACATATATTTTGAGTGGGTGATCATTCAATCCGTTGCAGATTATTATTAACTAAACTCCAAATAGTTTTTGCATCAATGTTATTTTCCTATTCCAGTACCAAATCGAGGGTATCACAAAACATTTAATTGTCATGTCTCCCACATTCTCTCTTGTCTGTGGCAGTTCCTAGCCTTTTCTTCTTCTTCGTGACCTGGAGAATCTTGAGATATACTGGCCAGCTATTCCACAGAAACCCCCCCCAGTCTGGGTTTGCCTAATGTCCTTCTCATGATTAGACTGGTTTATAGATTTGGGAGGAATCACAGAGATGAAATGCTTTTATTGTCACATCCTATCAGGAATCTATTATGTCCACATGACATCACTGCAGATGTAAATTTTCATCACTGGTTTAAGGTAGTTTACGCTGGGTTTTCCCAATCTGGCATTGTTTTTTGTTTGTTTGTTTGTTTTTTTGTTTTCTGTTCCCTACTCTAGTCTATAGAATTGAGTCACTGAGGCCAGCCCATGGTCAGTGGGGGATGGAATGTGGGGGTTGAAGCTGTACCTTCTGTAAAGTGAAATAGCTACATATTATTATTTGGAATTCTTCTATAACTTCTCCCTCATTTATTTACTCTTAATCATTTTAATATCAGTGTAGACACATATATTTATTTTATACTTTGCGTTATGATCCAAGACTACATTATCTATTTTGTCATTTAATTTGTTCCAGCTTTGCCAACTGAGAGCTCTTTCAGGTTGGCTCTTGTGTCTCTATGGCATGTTACATCCTTTTGGTTTTTTTTTTTTTTTTTTTTTTTGAGTACTTCTTTACTTTCTGGTACTACAAGATGTCCCAGATGTATCTTGTATTGGTGGTTACTTTTCAAAGCCAAATAAAATATTAAATATCCAAGACTTTGGTTTGGCTTGTCTGGAATGATGAAGGGCACTCTCCTTTTGATCCCTCGTGGAATCTTAGTAAGTAAAGACAGTGGTACAGTTTCATAAAGTATTGATTAAACAAATAGCATGGCTAAAGAGTTATGTGAGATAGTAACTCTTCTTAAAAATAAAATGTTCATTCCTCAAGCAGAAGACAATACAGCCACATTGAATTCTAGTAATAGACTCAGCAACCTTTAGTTTCAGCACCACGTCAGCTGAGACTGTCAATTCCCTACTGGTGCAAACCACGATTAGCTATAGACTTGCAGCTCCCTTCTCACTTGCTTTCAATCTTGGTCAGTGTTTGTAAATTTACAGATGCTGCTCTCTCATAAAACCATCAATTGAATAACACACCATTTTCATATAACAGTTTTGTCCCTTGAGGCCCTAGAAAAGTTTACAGTGTAGATGTAGGTCACTTACCCCGGAAATGAAATGAAACGAAGCTGCCTATGGTAGACATTTAAATAAACAGCACTATGCAGAATTCTAACTTGTGTGTTTATTTACATTTTCCCTAGAAGAGGAAAGAAAAGAGAAATTTCTCTGGTTATTGTTGGACTTTCTGTAAGCCAAGCTGTATTTACCTAGTACTACTTGGGCAACAACACACTAAAAGAGGCTAGAATTAAGGTACTATATGGCAATAAGAATTACTTCAATAACAGAAGACATTTATATATATGAAAGATATCATATAAAGGATATAAATATATATGGAGAGAATGAATATATTTATTACATCTATAATATATAATGTATGTATATGTTTATTTCATCACCAAATAGTTCTGTCAGATGGGCAAGGAAACTATTCAATACATTATCTCTACTCTGGGGATAAGGAGGCCTGCAGTAAGACAGGCTGAATTTCGTGGTGCAATCATAGTCATTGACTTACAGAGCACAAGGATTCAGGAATGTCTTCTGAATCTTTTTGTATTAACAATACATGTACAGATCGCTTCTCGGCCTTTTGGCTAAGATCAAGTGTAACAATACATGTACAGAAAAATCACAAAGTATGTTATATACCTGAAATGTTCTTTAATGTTCTTATGGAATATATAAGGCTCTCATCTCCATGAGAAATTTATAAACAGCTACAAAGTAGTTAACCTTCTAAACTCAAGCTGTGCTTATAAACCCAATGTGCTTACAGCCTGATTAAACATTTTCCAAAATTCAGTCTGGCATATAAAAAAAAAAATATTCTAAATCCTTAAAATGTCATTTGAAGGAAATTATGTGTGTATTAAAGTCAAGGTGGAAAATATGTGTGCTACTTCCTCTAAAAGAAGGAGTCCTTTCAATAAAATACATTTTAGCAAGATGTGCATTATAAGATTATAAATGGAGAGACATGACATGATGTGCTCTTTTGTTTTTTGGCATGGGAAATTTTTTAAATAGTGTATTTTGTCTTGTTATTTCCACAAAAGCACTTAGCAACCTTTCATATTTTCAACATCATTTCTTGACAAGACAAGAGAAGAGTAATCTGTGGGTGGCACTCCGAAATGATAATGAGAGGAGTGTCATAAAAAGAACATCATGTAAGCTGTTAGAATGTTCCCCAACTATACTTCTCGGAGAGTCAGAATAAACGTCTTTGTGATTCCTTATCATATAGAGTGACTTTACTTTTGATATCCAAATGAAGTCACTAATTCCAAAGGGGAGGGCCTCACAACTAATGTAGCCAGGTTTAAAAGAGCAAAGAGAGGAGGAAATTATGTAGTCGACCTATTTAGGATTTTTTTCTCTCTGCTTGTCATATTAGCCTTCTTTTATTCTTCAAGATAAATGTGATCTAAAATACCACTGAACATGAATTGTGGATAACTTTGAAGAATTAATCTAATGCATTTTGATGTTTGCTTTTTATGTGCAGTAATGAAATTACCATCCCTAAGACTTACTTAATGCTAAAACTGGCAATTATTCTATTTCCTCTCAGCATCAGAATTTTGGTGAATGAAAAAAGAACCACAGAATTTTGGTGAATGATGGATTCTCTAGATTTTCCAATTATAAAAGGAACAGCATGTAAATCTGACTCCATTCCTTTTTTTAAAAAAGATTTATTTTAGAGAGAGAGAGTGAGAGTTGGGGGGTGGAGGGGCAGAGGGGGAGACGAGAGAGAGTCTCAAGCAGGCTCCCTGAAGAGTGCAGAGCCCTATGCAGGACTCAATCTCACCACACTGAGATCATGACCTGAGTCGAAATCAAGAGTCCGATGCTTATCCGACAGAGCCACCCAGGTGCTCCTGTTTCTTATACTTCTGCCATACACATAGCATTAAGTGTTGGCATTCTACAACTTTCTGCTTCCTTTTATTTTTCACCTGAGTTTTATATTTAAATGCATTCAGGTAGACATCATATAGTTGATCATATTTTTGTATCTATTCTGATAATCTGTCTTTTTATTAGTGTAGTTAGACCATTCAGATTTAAAGTGATCACTGATATAATTGGACTAATATCTAAGATGTTTGTAACTATTCTATTCCTTGCATTTGTGTTTTGTTCCTTTTGTTTACCTTCTTTTTTTGTCTTCTCTCATTTTAATATTGAGCATTCTACATAATAGTATTTTATCACCTCTCCTAGCCTATCAATTATACCTCTCTTTTTAAAAGTGGTCATGGATTTCTAATTGTAATGTACATTTTTAATTAAGTCAGTTTCACCTTCAAATAGCACTATACTATTTCAAGTACCTTATTATAACAGAGTATTTCTAATATCTAATACATTTCCCTTGTATCCCTTATGACACTGCTATCTTCTATGAACTGAATTGTGCCCCCCACACACACACTTCCTGCACAAATTCATATGTTAAATCCCTCACATCCAATGTGATGGTATTTGGAGATAGGGCCTTTGGGTGGTAATTAAATTTAGGAGTCACTAGGATGAAGCATGATTTTATGATGGGAAGAGGAAGAAAAGAAAGAAAAAACGGCGCTCTCTCTCTCGCGCTCTCTCTCTCTCAGCCATGTGAGAACACAGAAAGAAAGCAGCCATCTACATTCCAGGAAGAGGACCTTCACCAGGAATCAAATAGGCTAGCACCTTCGTCTTAAACTCCCCAGCCTCCAGAACTGTGAGAAATAAATGTCTGTTGTTTAAGGCACCTAATAGGTGGTATTTTATTTATAGCGGCCTGAGCAGACTAATACTCTACCATTTATTTCACTTAACCATATGCTATAATCACCTGATACAGTGTTGTTATTACTTTAAGGACTATAATCTTTTAAATCAATTGACAATACAAAAAGTAAAAGATGTTTTACCCTCTCTTACTCCTTCTTCAGTGCTCTTCCTTTCTTTATGTAGATTCAAGTTTCTGACCTGTCATTTTTCTTCTTCCTAAAGAACTACTTAAGTTTGTTTCAGAGCATGTCTTTTGGCCATGAATACCCTCAGTCTCTGGGCTTCTTTTAAGATTTTCTCTTTGTTTCCTGCAACTTGAATATGACAACTCTGGGGATAGATTTGTTTTTATATTTATCTTTCTGGGTGTTCTCTGAGCTAACCAGATTTGTGATTTGATATCTCTAATTTGGGGCAATTCTCAGCCATCATTAAATATTTCTTCAGCTCTCTTCTTTTTTCTCCCTCTGATAATCTAATTAGATGTATTATATCTTTTGCAGTTGTCCCACAGTGCTTGAATGTTCCGGTTTTATTATTATTATTATTATTTTCTCTTTGCATTTCAGTTTAGAATGTTTCCACTGACATGTATTCAGCTCGCTATTTTTTTCCTCAGGTGAGTTTTATTTACTCAAAAGCCCATCAAAGGCATTCCTCATTTCTGTTATTATAGCTTTGGTTTTTTGGGCTTTCTTTTGATTATCTGAGTTTCCACTTCTTTGCTAACATTATCTCTATGTTGTGATGACTTCCAAGCTTTTTATATATCAGGGGAAGCTATATTAGGAAGTCTCCTGATTTAACATTAGAACATTTTCACTTGGTAATTTCCTCATTCAGGACAGTTTCCAGAATGTGCCATTCTCTTATCCAGGACCAAAGGAATACAGAACTAATATATTCAAATAGCCAAGTGTTCTACCTTTAAGCATGCTTACCATTAAAGTACTGAAGACAGATATTTAACCTTTCTCTTAAATCTAAAGGGAATTATATTAATCAATCTTAATAACTGATTTCAGCAATTAGTAATAGCCATTAATAAAAATCTGGACTACTGGCCTATCAAAGTTTAAGCTGCATTATAGGCACATTATACTGTGCAATGTATTTTAAAGAACTTGATGGCTTAGATATATCATAGTGTCCATATAATATGTATATGCATGTTCTCCCCATTAGTGATTTTAGATCCATTCTCCACCAGTCTCTATCCTCCTCTGTGCCCTGGGAAACTGATTTATGTAGACTAAATCAAAGTTTTTCTTTGCCGTCTAACTTTTGGTTGGATTCATCAAGGGACAGGAACTCAGATGGAGGGAGGTGAGTGAGTTTCAGACATCAATTCCCCATCCCTCTGTGTTCACCTCTGAGTCCACAGTTCCCCCCCATTGCTGCCTCTCCATGTGAATATCCCCTTTAGGATTTTCAACTGCCCCTGCCTGCTGCCCACCCCTGCCTGTTATAAAAACCCAACTGCGGGCGCCTGGGTGGCTCAGTCGGTTAAGCGACTGCCTTCGGCTCAGGTCATGATCCTGGAGTCCCGGGATCGAGTCCCGCATCGGGCTCCCTGCTCGGCGGGGAGTCTGCTTCTCCCTCTGACCTTCCCCCCTCTCACGTGCTCACTCTCTCTCATTCTCTCTCTCTCAAATAAATAAATAAAATCTTTAAAAAAAACAAAAAAATAAAAATAAAAAGCCCAACTGCTTATGTGCCTGACTGCTAAATCAATTTTCAGCATCAAAGACAGAAAAACACCCAACCTGGGATATATTGTGATGTGCCATTCCCACACCTCCTTTTCTTTTTCCCCACTTGTGTTCTGAGACTATAGCATATTAGTGTTTCTAGAGGAAGAAGTAACAGTGTTCTGGCTGGTTCAAAAGCAACATTTACATAGAAGAGATGACTTCCCAGTTAAAGACCCTACATGTCTGAATCAGGACCATCAACTCTGCTTTTGTTTCCAGGAGGCAGTCTGCTCCAATTGTCTTTTACTTGCTGGAAATTCCTTCCAATGTCTGGCAGTGTTGATCATTAGACCTACATTGTGTGTTATTGTGAATTTTGGTTTTTATTTTTATCTTAACAGATAATTTACTGGAAAGTTAGGAGAGGATGTAAGGCACTATTTTAAGTCCAAAGACTGAATATGAAATTAGTAATGACTGCTAAATAAGCCACAGACATTTTACCTTCCTACATAAGATGCAACACAATGTAGTACTAACCTCCTAATCTGTACTCTATGCTTGAGCTAAATTACCTAGATATTTCTGAACATTCCCAAACTTCTGACTTAGTTTTCTTGCCTTCTATTAGAATTCTCTTAGATCCAGCTCTACCTGTTCAAATTCTACACTTTATTTAAGGATTATCATGAAGAGCAACTCCCATATTAAGCATATTTTGATATCTTTTTTTAAAGATTTTATTTATTTATTTGAGAGAGAAAGAGATAAAGCATGAGACGGGGGAGGGTCAGAGGGAGAGGCAGACTCCCCGCTGAGCAGGGAGCCCAATGCGGGACTCGATCCCAGGACTCCAGGATCATGACCTGAGCTGAAGGCAGTTGCTTAACCAACTGAGCCACCCAGGCGCCCAAGCATATTTTGATATCTTTAAGAAGATATTATCTCTCCCTCTTTTGAACAATTTTTCTATATTATTTCTCTCATTGCCTTTTCACAAGATACCCACACAGTTGAGTCTCATTATTTGCTCTAGCTATATACGTTCTACTAAGTCACTGCAATTACTGAATCAGTGAATACTGAACTCCTAGGGGGAAATTCAGGGTTAATTCCTATAAGCCTTTGGTCACAACACTGTTGTTAACATTTTGATCAATACATAACCTTGTTTTGTATGTTTATGCTTGAAAATACCTTATGTAATATATATTTTTAATTCATTAACATTGAACTCACACCCAACAATACTAAAATTTCATGCCGGAATGAAAATTATCTGTCACACTACTTTCTCCATAAGGCACATCACAGCCTCTTTGCCCTTAGGAACACTAGACAGTACTTCAGAACTACATCTGAGGGACATCTTAAGCAATAAAGTCCCAACAAGAATCACAAGCATGCAAAAAAAAAAAAAAAAAAAAAAAACGCTACATAGACTGTAAGGACACTTGTTTAGTGTGAGAGTGGAAACAAGAAGGCAGAGTATGTCCTTGTTCACCCTCAGCTGGGAACATGCATATCAGGTGGCTCAAAGTTTTCACTACTCTGCACAAGTTCATGAATGACTGCAAAAGCACCAGGATTATTGATTTTGTTATTACAAATAAATTGTAGTGGTCAGGCAAATTTGGAAATACAAATTTGTGAATAATGAGGGTAGGTGTGTGTGTGTGTGTGTGTGTGTGTGTGTGTGTTATGTACCAGCTCTGTGGCAGGTCCTGGATTGGGCATTGTAGATATATAAAGGAAGGGGTTCACAACTTGGAAAGGAAGACAAAAGTAAACTGATGCTTCCAGTGTGGTATAAAACATGCAAGAGGAAAGCACATGGTAAGATAATGCCTCATAACGAGAGTACCTAGCAAAGTATCAAGGTTCAGGAAAAATTTCCAGGAAAAGATGGCTTGTGGGCTGAGTCTAGAAGCACAGTTATAACAGAAAACTTTAGAATCTTGTCCACAGTATCTAATACAGTGCCTAGCTACATTGTAAGCAAAAAATAAGAATAAAGCTTTGATTATCAAGGTCTACTTAGGTTAAAAATATAAAATAGAGGAAAAAATTATACCTAACTGAAACTTTGATATACAATTTCATCTAAAATCTTGGAGACCCATTTTAGCCACTGTAATTACTGAAGCAGAGCACAGCGCTTTCCTGTTAGACAGACACCACACATCATGACTAAATGGGGACAGGCAGAGCACCAAAAAGACTGACAGCAGCCAAAATCAGGGGAGGCTCATATGTCATAGACAAGAGTAGACTGAGAAGGAGTTATAGAGAAGTAAAAGCATCATCAGTTGTGGCATCCTAAAATCAAGGCAGAAGTTTCACATTGGAGGGAGTGGTAAATGATGGAAAGAGTCCAAGTAGTACGAAGAATGAAAATCACCCATTAGATTTCACAGCTAGAAGATCATTGTTGACCTTGGCAAGAGCAACGGCAGTAGATAATCACAGGCAAAAGCCAGATTGCAGTGCACTGAAGAGCAAAACTAATGTTTGTGTGCTTTCTTCTCCAACTCCAGCCACAGTGGCCTTTATCAGCTTCTCAAACATGTCATTCTCCCTCTGGATGAGGGCCTTAATGTTCTCTCCTTTCCCTATGGTCGATTCCTTCTTAGGTTTAATTGTCTCAGATTTTACTTCCTCTGCAAGGTCTTCCCTGAACAACACATGCCACCTACCATACTGGATCTTCTTGTTATATTCCATGTCTGAATAATGGATAATGTCTTCCTCTCCCTGCCACAACTAGATAAAGCCAGGACCATGCCTTGTTTTCCTGACAAGGGTATTCCTAGCACCTAGTGACATTCCTGATATGTCATTTTTACTCAACTAGTAACTATTCCCATGTAAGACTAAAAATCCATTGAATTTATTCATTCCTTTTGTTTCCCTGCAGTGTCTTGCATATGCAAGTGCTCAATAAATATGTTCAAGCAATCCAGCATGAGTTAATTAAATTGCAAAAAAAAAAATAATAGAAAATATCTGGGTTATATGGCATCTAGAACCTTCCCCTAACACTATATGTTTGCTTTGTTCATTGTTGTATCACTTTTGGCAGGAGAGATGCCTAGCACAGAATAAGTAAACAGCAGGTTGGTTTTTTGTTGTTAAATCTATAAATAAAAAATTGAAAGAATTAAAAGTACGAGTTTGGTCCAGTCTGTACCTTGAGCTTATAAATTTACAAGGCAAATTTCAAAATAATAGAAAAAGCAACAGCTTCTATGATGATTCTACAAGGCAAGGAATTCTGGCTCTTACTATAGCCTATACCATGAGGAAGAAAACAAAGACGTACTTTCAGAAGTCAAGGTGGCATACTGAAGATCTTTCTAATAAGCTTAAATTCAAAAGGTTACTAATAATAAATGCAGGACTTGCACATAACCATGGACACATATGAAAGAAAATGAGTATCACCTAAGACACACTAAAGCCAGAATAAAGGAAAAGTATAAAGACTAAAAAGTAAAGAGAGAAGGATTTTAGGTTAGATATGGAACTAGAGGAAATATGAAATAAACAGATCTTAAGATCATCAACATTAGCCACAAAGAAAACACAAAGTGTACTCAGATTACTACATGCCCACACAAATGGCTAAAAGAATAGCAGGCATTGGTGAAGACATGGACCTCTATCTCTTAATTTTGCTGCTGGGAGGGTAACAAGGTACGACCACTTTGGAAAACACTTGGCAGTTTCTTATAAAGTTATACATAAACTTACATTATGACCCAATTCCACTCTTAGGTATTTATACAAGAAATTAAAACTTACGTCTACAAAAAGACTTGCACTTGAATGATCACAGTAGTTTTATTTATTATGGTCAAAAACTGGAAACAGCTTAAATATCCATCAGTAGGTCAGTAGATAAACAAGTTATGGCCAACAATAGAATGCTTCTCAAAAAATAAAACAGAAATGGATTATGGATTCCACAACATGGATGAGCCTCAAAAATATTTAAGTGAAAGAAGTCAGAATAAAAGATTCATACTATAAGATTACATTTAATATGAAGATCTAGATCAGGCAAAACTAAACTATAGTGATAGAAATTAGATCAGGGATTGCCTGGGTTGGGTTATGTTCCAATCTATACCTTAAATTTATAAACTTACTTATCACTGGGGAAGGACATAAGGAAATGTTTTGGAGTGATGGAAATGTTCTACATCTAATACATGATAATGGATCCATATATATATTAGTCAAACTTATTACACTGTATTTTTAAAATTAGTGTATTAATTTTATTGTATGTGGATTGTACCCCAATAAGTTTTATTAAAAATTGAAATAATACATTAACAGAAAAAAAAGAGAGAAATAGGAATATTCAGCTTCTATTTTGTTTCCATACTTACTGTTAAGGGATATTTAGTTGATTTAACATTGATAGTAAATATTCAAGATCAAATGTGGTAAGAAGATTGTACAGTAGCATCTGGTTCTTCTAAATTCAAGTTTTAAAAACAGAAATTTACCCCATGTATTTTGGTCAAGGTTCTTCACTGCCAAAACTAGAATCCATTCTAATAGATTAAACTGCACTATGGACTGAACTGTATGCCCCCAAAATTCATATGTTGAAGTGCTAACCCCCAAAGTGACCATATTTGGAGATGGGCCTTTACAGAAATAAGATCATGAGAGTAGGGTCCTGATCCAATAGGATTGTCCTTCTAAGAAGAGACACCAGACAGTTTGCTCCCTCTCTGCCATGTGAGGGTACAGCAAAAAGTCAGTCAGTTGCAGGCCAGAAAGAGTTCCCACCAGAAACTGACCCTGTTGGACCTCGATCTTGGACTTCTAGCCTTTGGAACTATGGGTAAATAGATTTCTGTTCCTTAAGTCACCTGGTCTATGGTATTGTTATGGCAGCCTGAGCAGACTAACACAAACTGAAATTGTTTTATTATAGGGCACTAGATAGCTTACAGAATCTCTGGCACAGCAAGGAGGCTACCCTATTGATAGGTCACTAAGAATTTGGAACTGTTGGTTACAAAGAACAAATAGAGCATCTTTTCCAAAACATCTCTGTCCAAGACCCCAGTTCACAGCACTGTGCTTCTTGGTATATCTAGGGAGTGATTTATAAACAAAACCATCCCTGATGAATACAGATGCAAAAATCCTCAACAAAATATTAGCAAACAATCCAAAATACATTAAAAAAATCATTCACCACGATCTAGTGAGATTTATTCCTGGGTTGTGAGGGTGGTTCAATATCTGCAAATCAATCAACATGATGCATCACATCAATAAAAGAAAGGATAAGAACCATATGATCATTTCAATATATGCAAAAAAAAAGCATCTGACAAAGTACAACATCCATTCATGATAAAAACCCTCAACAAAGTAAGTTTAGAGTGAACATAATAAAGACCACCAACAACACAAGAAACAATAGGTATTGGTGAGGATGTGGAGGAAAAAGAACACTCATGCACTGTTGGTGGGAATGCAAACTGGGATAGCCACTGTGGAAAACAGTATGAAGTTTCCTCAAAAAGTTAAAAATAGAAATACCCTATGATCCAGCAACTGCATACTAGATACTCCCAAAAAATACAAAAACACTAATTCCAAGGGCTATAAGCACCCCTATGTTAATTTCAGCATTATCTACAATATCTAAGATATGGAGCAGCCTAAGTATCCATTGACTGGATAAAGAAGATGTGGCGTGCATATATAAAATGGAATATTATTCAGCCATAAAAAAGAGTGAAATCTTGCCATTTGCAACAACATGGATGGAGCTAGAGAGTATAATACTAAGTAAGATGAGTCAGTCAGAGAAAGACAAATGCCATATAATTTCACTCATAGTGAAATTTAATAAAACAAAAGAGCTAAGGGAAAAAAGAGAGAGCAATAAATCAAGAAACAGACTCTTTAACTACAGAGAGCAAATTGATGGTTACTAGAGGGAGGTGGGTAGGGGGATGGGTGAAAAATGTGATGGGGACTAAGGAGTGCCCTTGTTGTGAGGAGCACCAGGAGATGTATTGAAGTGTTAAATCACTATATTGTACACCTAAAGCCAATATAACACTGTATATTAACTAACTGGAATTAAAATAAAAACTTATAAAATCAAACAAACATCTGGGGGAAGGAGAAAAAATGAGGTAGATTATGAATTCTGTCTGAAATCTTCTAATGACTAGCCTATTCCTGGAACTTTTAAACAACAGGAATAGTCTTTCAGGTATGTTATGTGTTCAAATCCCTCCAACTGAAATCCCAGAGAAGGCGTAAGCTAAACCGAGTCTAGTGACAGTGGAAGACAGTCTGGTGACCTCTCAACATGCATCCAGGGCCGCATCCAATTTACCCTTCCTCCCCACTACAATCCTCATCACAATAAGAGCTGCCTTGATATTTAACCAAAGGGCACACTCCTCTGACCTTTGGGGTCTTCTACAATTAAATCAACTGGCTGTTTTTACTACTTCATTGTACAGCTTTCAGAAAAGCAAACTTACCTGTGACATGGAATTCTGAGAGTCAAAGCAGTAAATCATCTGGAAAGGGACACTAGGCATGAATAATTTACATCTTGGTATCACGTATACAAAAACAACTAGAAAATTTTACTAGGGGCAACAGGAAGTGAGAACAGGGTTGTTCTTGTTTCAGTTTTCATTTCAGATCTTGAGGTGCTGGTGAACACATTCCTTTTAATCATCTCTAGCACAGTCATGCTAGTTCAAAGCTAATAAACTCCTACAGTCTAGTGTCATTTGTTCAAATGATGCATTTTTGGGGGGCTCATTATGAGAATGGAATTATAAGCCTTCTTGCATAACTCAACAGAGTCTAGACACTATGGGAAAAGGAATCAGAACAAATAGGAATGATGAATCTCCAAATTCATTTCCAAAACTAAAAACAAATTTACTCTCAATTTATATTTTATTTATTTGTATACTCTTTAGCAAAACACTTTGTAAGATAAATTCGTAAGTAATGTTCCCTGTGCAAAGGCGGACAATACTCTTTCTTGAGGCCATGTGACTTTTCAGATTTGCAGAGTGAAGAAATGATTGATATTAATAGAGAATTTCTAGGTTTGATGTACGGTATTTGTGAAGAACCCCAACTCATTTTTCTGTGGGCTCACAGAGCCCTTTCCCACCAACATGTGAATCAATGGGAGCTGAGAACTCACCTTGAACACCAAGTATGTTCTCTGATCAAGTATAAAATAATGTGCCTTCAGATCCTCTTCCCCAGAATGCTGCACGTTTTGATGTAAGATCAGTTCTTACTAAAGTATTCTAAACCATCAATTCCCTTGCTGCATTACCTGTTCTTCATATTCTGCTGAGGCCAAAATGTGTCAGATGGACAGATTGCTCTGCCAAAGACAGTCAGATTTTGTCAAACCAAGAAAATTAAACCCAGGCCCTGTCATAAAAACACAGCTTACGAGCCTGCCGGATGCACCAGCAAAACTGGTCTCGATAACAGCTGTGCTCCCTCCTGGCATTTCAACATTGGCCAAATGTTGATTCAAAGCATAACCAAATCCAAAATCTCTCAAGCAACCTCTGTTTTAGCTGACATATCAGTGCTTTTGGGTAAGTGGTATTTGCCAACCCCCAGTCTGAACTGCTGACCATAAAACATGAGCTAATGAACAAAAATTAGCTCCAGAAGAAAAGCTCCAGTTGTTTGAACTTGCCTTTTCCTGTTTTTCTGGCCCTTGGGAAAAGTAGGAATTCTTTACTTCATCCTTCATCATGTTTTAGTATTTTAGGAGAGTTTCTGTTCTCTAAATTGGCTGGGTTTTCATTTAGGATTAGAATTCTAGCTGGATTATCATTAATAGTGTGATTCTACCAGTTAATTTATGATAATTAACAATTCCCTATTGAACAAAATTGTCAAAGATTAGATACATAAGAACACAGTCAGGTATTAAGGGGAGATGTACTCTCTGGAGCACTTCCTTCTGGGGTGTTTCTGGTCTGCGTTTGTCCTGGGGTATCTGATGTCTGTCTGATGTATTCTGAGGCTTATGGATGAGCTCCGGATGGATTCTAAAGTTTCCACATAAATCTCAGAGTTTTTCATTTCCTCCACATAAATATTCCCAAGAACAGATGGCTTGAAAATTATTGCATCACAAAATAAGATAGACATAGGAATGACCTTTCTTGCTCAATTACTAATCATCATCTGAAGCCAGCTAATTTGAAACCAGCAAAATGGTTGTGTCTACCTTTAGTCATAACTCAATTTCCAGACAAACTATACACTGCCAGAAAGGTAAAATCCATACTGATACTCCTGTTTATAAGAAAGCTCTCCTTTTTTAAAGAAAATTGGCCAACTTTGAAAAATATCATTTTAACCAATTCTACCTGTTTACCTTTTGCTTTCAACCAAAAAGTTAATTTGGACTCAATCTTCCAGAGCAATGAAAAAATTGTGTTCATAATTACTCTTTTGTTCTTGATGGTTTTAATGTATCAACCCCAACCCACACTCCCAGTGTTATTTATTAAGCCATCAACTATCCGGATGGATTAAGAATGGTCCCTACAGCCTGAAACTATTAATGTATTGCTTATCATAATTTGCTGAAATTTAGTATAAACACATATAGACAAGTGTCAAATTAAACAGGCTATAAAATTATTAGAATATAAAACTTAAGTAAAAACATACTTCTTCAAATATCTCTCAGAGCTCATTCTTCCAAGAATAACTCTCTTTAGCTAATTGGTTAGGTGCTTATTTAAGCCATTTATTTCAATCCCAGGACAGAGGGGCGTCTGGGTGGCTCAGTGGGTTAAGCATCTGCCTTCGGCTCAGGTCATGATGTTATGGTCCTGGGATCAAGCGCTGAGTTGGGCTCCCTGCTCAGCAGGTAGTCTGCTCCCTCTGCCTCTCCCCCTCCCCTGCTTATGCTCTCTCTCCAGCTCACTCTCCCTCAAATAAGTAAATAAATAAATCTAAAAAAAAAACCCAGGGCAGAGGCAACAATCTATGTCTAATTTATTTTCCCATATACAAGTGGATTTGAATTGAAAAGTTAAAGGTGAAATGAAGCTGTCAAACCTATTTTGTGATAATTTGCAATTAACATAAATTAAGTGACTACTACAGAACTTTTGGGCTCAGCTATTACTGAGAATAATGTATATTCCTATCTGTTTGTTGATGCTCATCTTGTTTCTAATCCTTAAGTAATTTACTCTCTATCCTTTTCATCTTTTTCAGCCTGTTGAAGTAAAAAAAAAATCTGTTCTGAAATCTTGTCTGTTCTGAAACTAAACCTATCCAGCTATTAAACAGTGCCTCTTTTTTCCTACACTTTGCTTTATAATTCTCTCAAGGCGTCTAGGTAACTATTCATTTGACCTTGAATGTATGACTTTTATTTGTTATGAGCCTATGAATTCAAGATCTAAAAAGATGGTCATTATCCCCATATTACATTCAACTACATTACAGAAACAGAAGTGGTCAATATAATGCACCAAAAGTTAGGGGTTTTCTATTGAAGGGTTCCAAACAACACCAGGCAAAGTACGTGAAGGGAGAAGAACCTTGAAGTGGTCATGGTTGCAAGGAAAATATGTGAATATAAGTTCTGATCTATGGAAGCTGAAGGAACTAGCAAGGACATAACCTGATTTTATGGCTTAAGCATTTAAGGTATGGAAGATAAAGCAGAACTGTAATTTGTAGCCACCACAAAACACACCTTCCCTGCTAATATCTGGCATCTTAACTGCCTTCCTTTGAAAACACTTTCTGTACTTTGGATTTGTTGTATTTCTATGTTATTGACAATTGGGTAAATTTTCTATTAACTTCCTAGGAAAAGGACCCAACCTAATTTTTTTTTTAATTTTTAGTTATATAGCTATTAAAGAAGCAACACAGTGCTTTTCATTCTCTTTGTATACTTAGAATGCATAATTAAAATATTCACCTTAAAAAGTCTTTAAACAAGTTGAATTCCAATCACTCTAGGCAATTTGGGTGTTGTTCTGTTGAGTTTTTAAACACTTCCTTTAGTAGCTAAGCCTTTGCTTCAACTGGAATCACACATAGGAGTGCAGTATGTAGAACTAATTTAAAAAAAGGGCAGGGCCCAAAGCACCCCATTCTCCTCTTGGTTTTGTAATGGACTCCCTACACACACACACACACACACACACACACACACACAGAGCATGACTCCTGAGTAGGTCCAAAAGATCCATTTTGAAAATAGCCTGACTAAATGGTCTCTCAAGACCTCTTCCAACCACTCATTAAATGATTTTTTACCAAGAACTCATTTTTTAAAAAGACTAAATGGAGAGTACTTTTCGAATGTTATTTTGCTATCTCCAATTTTATTTTGTTCTTTAAAGGTCCTATCTCATGCTCTGCACTCTAGAGCCAGACTGCCGAATTTTATAACGTGGGCTGTGTCATTTACTAACTGGATGATCTTGAGGAAGTTACTTAACTTCTCTGAGCCTGTGTGTCCTCATCTATAAAGTGGCGTAATCAATATAACTACCTTCATAAGGTTCTTAAGTTGTTTTAAATGAATTACTCCATATGGAGCCTTTAAAACAGTGTTTGGCATATAGTAAGCACTCAGTACGTGTAAGCTACTATTATTGAGTTGAATAAATCAAGTACCTACAATGAACAAGACACAAAGTGTTTCAGGAGACAAAGTCAGTAATACATAATCTTAGCCCACAAGGAACTTACAGAAGCCTTAGATAAGGACCCATACAAGTACTTACGAAGAGGTTCTAAGATTTATGGGGATCCAGATACCCAAAACATCCTCCAATCTACTTGGACCTAACTAGAAGAGAAGAGACAGATGCAAGCTACTAAATGTGATCCAAGTGCCCATCTCATTAAATAACGGGAGGCAAGTGCCCAACTGCTCCTAGGAATGGACTCTCTGATTCACAATGACATAGTATGGGAAACCTCTGTATTACCTCCATAAGCCTAACAACAGGATCTGTATGAGCCCATGCAGAGGAGTTGCCTGGCCAGCTGCAACAAAGCACAGCACAAGAAAAAAAGAACAAAGAGGTCCTGCCTGAGAAGTTTTAGCTGGTGAGAATGCAGAGTGGTACAATCACTTTGGAAGACAGTTTGGTAGTCTCAACAATACTAAATATATTCTTACCATACAACCCATCAATCACACTCTAGAATTTAGCCAAAAGCATTTAAATTTTATGCCTGCACAAAAACCTGCACACAGATGTCTGTAGCAGCCTTATTCATAATTTCCAAAACTTGGAAGCAGCCAAGAGTCCCTTTAGTAGGTAAATGGATAAACAAACTGTTATGCAACCAAATAATGGAATATTATTTGGCACTAAAAGGAAATGAGCTATCAAGTCATGAAAAACCATGGAAGAAGTTTAAATTTATATTACTAAGTGAGTGAAAGCTACATATGGTACATTTCCAACTATATGACATTCTAAAATGGCAAAACTATGAACACAGTAAAAAAAAAAATCATTGGTTGTCAGAGGTTGGGGGGAGGGGAAGGATAAATAGATGCAGCATAGAGGATTTTTAGGGCAGTGAAAATACTCTGTATGATACCATAATGATAAATACATGTTATACATTTATCCAAACCCATAGAATGTTCAACACCAAGGGTGACCAGTAATTTAAACTACAGACTTCAGGTGATTATGATGTGTCAACATAGGTTCATCAGTTGTAACAAATGTACTACTTTGGTGAGGTTGACAATGAGGGAAGATAAGCATGTGTAGAGGCAGGGGGTATATGGAAAAGCTCTGTATCTTCCTTATATTTGTTGTGAATCTAAAACTGCTCTTCTCCATGAGACACTATGGACTCTGAGAAACAAACTGAGGGTTCTAGAGGGGAGGGGGTGGCAGGAGGTGGAGGGATGGGTTAGCCTGGTGATAGGTATTAAAGAGGGCACGTTCTGGGCGCCTGGGTGGCTCAGTTGGTTAAGTGACTGCCTTCGGCTCAGGTCATGATCCTGGAGTCCCGGGATCGAGTCCCGCATCGGGTTCCCTGCTCGGCAGGGAGTCTGCTTCTCCCTCTGACCCTCCCCCTCTCATGCTCTCTCATTCTCTCTCTCAAATAAATAAATAAAATCTTTAAAAAAAAAAAGAGGGCACGTTCTGCATGGAGCACTGGGTGTTATATGCAAACAATGAATCATGGAACACTACATCAAAAACTAAAGATGTAATGTATGGTGATTAACGTAACATAATAAATATATATATATATATAATAAAACTGCTTTTCAAAACTGCTCTTAATTTTTTTTTAATGAAAAACAAAAGTGAATTTTACCAATGCAGCTCTGCCCACTAGAGAGCCATGGCCAATGATTTCTGGGCTGTCATGAACTCACTGGGTTAATCAGTCCATCTCCCTAGAAGAAAAGCAAATAAGGGGAGTCAGTGGTTCTCAGGGTGTCAGATGACACCACTGGGAGAAAGAAATAAGAGGGTATTTTTGGTTCACACAATCACAGGGATGCTAACCTGTCTTGAAATAAGAGTGCCATTCTGTACAATGAGTCTACACAAAGAAGAACTGTCAAGCCCACTACACCATAATGCCTCGGTAAGAAATGGTAGAAAGGTGATAGAAACACCTTTTCAACATTTCTATTATAGACTGAAGGTAATAGCAGAAAGTAATTTCTCTGTGACTCTAAGTGTAAAAGTAGGAAGAAGTTTGAAGATGTTTTAGAATAACAATATCATGATTTTTTTTCTTTCTGTTTATCCTAATGTAGCTTATTCATGGGCAATATTTTGTATATTCTACCACTTTTCCTCAATTCTAATGATAGGAACAATGATTTCCAACTTCTCAACACTTCCCAAGAATGGTGAAAACTTCCATTCTACCCCCAGTTGAGAAAACAGAAAAACATTGCTTGTTTCTCTCCAAGGAAGCAGAAATGACTAATAACTAGGCAACTAGAAAAGAAACTCAGTTTGCTCTTTGTTTTCTCAAATCATCTTATTCACAGGAGAGTTGAGACTTTTGTGTTCCTGCTGCCATATGGGAAAAGCATGCATGGCCCCTAGGCCAGGTATGTCTTCTTAAATGTAGTCACCAGTGCAGATCAATCAACATTTGGGATATTTGGTCATCCATCTACATAATTTATCCTTTCTCTTCCTCTTCTTCTCTTTCAGATTTCAAATAATTATTTGGAGATATATAGATTATGACATAGTACATTTAATAACAACTTTCCAAGGACAGAGTACCAAGTTAAAGATCCACCTTAGTTTTAAGACATACTCCAATCTAAAAATGTTCAAATGTGAAGGTAAAGGGAATGCAGAAAATACCCTAATTTGGAAAATATCAGCCCAATATGTTAATTTATTTCACAGCAATGAAATATCTAATTAGTAAGTAGTAATAAATATGCATTATCTGAGGAAAGCTTATATTTGAATTGTGTTACAATATATTACCGTAACAATAGAACCTTCCACTACTGAAGTCACATGGTTTCCAGAATTCTCTTTCTCCTAGCACCATCATGCATGAATAAAACGTTGAGCACCATGCACCATTATTTCTGAGCTAACACAACACTGCCCATCAAGGCTTTTGTCTTTGTCACAGTCTTCATTGTTGCTATCCCAGTCTACTGAGAACAAAGTATCTTATTGCAGAGATTAAGGTGACACAGAGAAGGTAAGTAACCAAGCACAGGCAGTCCTTGGACTACGGAAAAGGTAGAATTAGGTCAGAACCAAACCCTGAAATCATAAAGGACTAGGGGATGTGACCATGAGTAAAAAAAACACAAAAAACAAAACAAAACAAAATAAAAAAGTGCCTCAATCATTCGCAGCTCAGATTTTTCCAATTTTAAACCCCACACAAAGGGTGACTTCAAAGCTTTTGTGACTGCTGAATGGGAAGAAAAGGCTCTAGAGGAGTTAAGGTTACAGACTTACCTTGCAAGAAGAGTTTTAACAGGCAAGGAGGCTTTAGTGTTATATAATGATACATTTTTTAAGGACCTATTTCTTTAAAACCTAAATTTGTATCCCTTAGAAAATGATTTAAAATATCTAACAATTATAATTAGCTTCAGGAACAAACAAATAAACACAGAATAATATATAAATAATGCCAATTAATGACCCCATAATAAACAGCCTGCAGTTGAATAAATAATCCTTTAGGCTGAGCCCTGATGTATCAACACTGGCAAAATTAATGAATCTTTTATAGACCCTAGTTAATAATAGACTTTAGATCTGACAGGTGCATGTTCCAGAAACATGCAGAAATCCAAATGTTATAAGGCTCTCTATCCCCATCCACTGCTATTATGTCAGATATGGGGCCATTTTTCTAGCAAAGTTGGCAGCATGTCTTTCAATTGATGACTTGAAGCTTTTCAAAATTATTTGTGTTTATCAGTGACTCACAATAATTGTTTTAAGCTAATATCCCCCCCCCCCAAAAAAAGAAAGGTAACAAGGAGGCCAAAAGATATATAATTTGCTTGTTGAGCGTTTGGACTTCACAATCAAGGTCAGATTGGAATCTCTACTCTGACTTGCAGAGCTGCATGTCCTTAGACAAGTTACTGGCTCTGCCTCAGTTTTCTTATCTGTGAAGTGGTTAAAATAATACCTACCTCGGGGTGCCTGGGTCGCTCAGTTGGTTAAGTGTCTGCCTTCAGCTCTGGTCATGATCCTAGGGTCCTAGGATTGAGTCCTGCATCAGGCTCCCTGCTCCATGGGGAGCCTGCCTCTACTTCTCTCTGTCTCTCATGAACAAATAAATCTTTTTATAAACAAACAAACAAGAGTACCTACCATACCAGTTACTGTGAGGATCAGTCCATGAAGATAGTGACCTGAGAACAGTGCCTGGCACATATTAAGGCCTCAGGAAATATAGCATTATTAATATTATTGGCATTAAGTATTAGATTTACTGTACCCCTTGCTTAGCTAGAGAAGGAAGGAAAGAGTAAATGCTATTTGGACATTTTGTCTATATTTAACTTTGGTTAATATGGAACAGAACCCATCATTCACAATTGTAAGTAAGCAATATTAAATAAACAGCTTGCCAATCCTTACATGTCAGTCAGACATGTTGAGTGGGATCTTGATCATATTGAAACACTCTTGTTTTTAACCATTATTTCCTTTAATACTATGATCAAGGAGGCATCATTTACAAACCACACCAAGAAGCTTCAATCAAAAGACCCTGATTTTCAAAGTACATTTTTTTCCTGGCTTTTTCCAAAGCACAGGTTTCTCCATTCAACAGTAACATAACTTCTCTTTTGAGTATTTCCATGTCCACTTCGCCTGTGGCCTTCATTCCTTGTCAGATTTGCTACTGCAGTTTTTACTAATCCCTGTTGAGTGCCTTCCCTGACAAAGAATAGAGAGTCTGGGCCATTAACCCAGTCAAGGGCACTGGGTCACATTTTAGAGATTTTTTTTTTTTTAATCACACACCTT
Source organism: Neomonachus schauinslandi (assembly GCF_002201575.2). NCBI lineage: Eukaryota > Metazoa > Chordata > Mammalia > Carnivora > Phocidae > Neomonachus > Neomonachus schauinslandi. The sequence continues at coordinate 19,943,037 of NC_058404.1, forward strand.
TGATCCCAAGCAATACTTCTAACCTGTCAGTTCACTGAGAATTTAATACATATGAAGCAAAACTGACAGAGAAGTATTCACCCTAACTGCCCCAAAAATGATTCCCTACACCAGAGATTCTGGTCGGACCCAGGAAAGCCTATAACCTGCCAAGAGTGGGGCTGAAAAACATATTTTCCATGCAGATGGTGGCTCAAGCATGTTTCTTTTGCCAGATTATATGTGCAATAAAAAACAAACAGAATAATGTTGTCCTGAACTAGCCTGTAATCTCTGTCACTGTCTTTATGATACGGGAACTCTTCACTCTACACTTGAAGACAGATTCATCTCCTGTCTTTTGCAAGTAATTGGATTAAAAAATAGACTGAATTTGAGCTGTTGGAACTCATTGGCCCAGATCTGGGAGGTCTACTTGAGTCTGAAGTTTTCCCTCATTAACAAGCAATCAAAAGCCAGTAGATAAAATTCAGAAATTGAATGACTACTCTCTGATCAGCACTGCCATGAGGGCTGGGGATGCAGCAGTAAATAAAAAGGAGGTTTAGCTTTCTAATACACCGTGCCTTCAAGAACGGAGTTTTATGGGCTTGATGTTTAAGCTTCTAAAAAATTCTAAGAAGTGTAGGGCTTACAGACAGGGGGAAAAAAAGAGAGAGAGAGAAAAAAAGTTAGATTGGAAAGCAGAAGCAGGCATGATTTCTTCTTTCATGCCCTTTCCTAAAAGAGTAATAATGTCAAAAGAAATCCTAATAAAATGGAAAGTACAAAAATAAAAAAGAAAGAAAAAAAAAGAAATAGTAGTATTTGGGCGGGGGGGGGAAGCCAATTCTACATTTTACAAGGAATAAATAGCCTCAATCAGAATACTATCCATAAAGATAATAGTTCAGGAGTAGGCTGAACACTAAGAGATTTAGTATTTGAAACATGTTCAACATCAGGCATACTGATTTTAATGAATTGAGAACTATTTTCTTCAATAAAGTCTCTAAAACAATAAGCAGTAGTCTATCAACAGACAGGAGTCAGCATGAGGTAGATTGTTATTTATGCATGAAATGTGTTAAGTTTGCTGAAATCCGGGGAGTGTTTTCCTGGTTATTCCTGCAGAGACAAATGTCAAAGAGAAAGCCTTCAGGTTATGTAGAGGTTGTGGGGGAATGATTAGAACACAAGCTGGTCCATCAAAGAAACCCTATGACCCGGAGTGATTATGCTGTACCCATGGATAGAAAACCCAGCTTACTGCACAGACATTGCTTTCGACATCAGTTAAGGCAAGTATAAGAACTGCAAACCAGATAATAGATGTGGACAGTAATATCTCTATTTTAAATCAAACAATAGTTATCATGCCTTCTTGTGAGGACACAGAAGGTAGTAGTTAACAGATTTCTCTATAAACATTAAAATGAGGGCATGGAGCCAGGTTGCACTAATTGAAGAAAAACATACTTGCTAAAATACAGTAACTTTTAATTGTTGCACTATTTACCCTTTCTCAGAAGCAAGACTGAAAGAGCTAAGCAGCTTTGGGAAGCAAAACACAACTCACTGCAAGTTGATACAGGCACATATAGAAAAGTCCACATAACATTGCCTCTTCTCTGATGGCCCAGAGACACCTTAAATTCACACATACAAAAGTGAACTCTTGCTCATATCCCCTTTCAAACAAGTTTATTCCTCCATGCTCCCCAGTTTAGGCAAGAGCGTCACAAACTACCACACTGCCTCAGCCAAAATTCTGGCAATCAAATTTGTTTCCTCACATTCTTTTGCTCCTGGACACCCAATCATCACCCATTCATCCTCAAATCTTGCTGATCCTATGACTAGAAAGTATTCTGAATCAATGTTTTTCTTGCCACTACCTTAGCCCACTTCGCCTACCAGAGGAAATAATCATCATCTCTGGAGGAATATAACATCATATGGAGCCACGACTGTTGTTTTATGCATAATAAGGGGCATTTAGTTAAAAAAAAAACTAGCAAAGAACAGGATATTCTCACTAAAATTCAATAAAATAAAAACAGACAATAGAAACAGAGCTACAGACAAATGGGATACTAGACTTTAAAGAAGATGAGAAATCACTGAATGTTATGTGCAGAAAATAAAGGAAAAGATGACAGGAATAAATTAAAGAATGGAGAATCTCTTCAGACTGCAGGAGTCACTGATAAGGTACACAATAGAAGTTCTAGAATTGAAAAATATTATAACTAAGGAAAAAACTTGAATAAATGCATTTGTGGATTTGATATAAAAGAAAACAGAATGAGTAGACTGGAACACTGGTCATTAGAATCTAAACTAAAATACAATGAAAAAAAGGAATGACAAACGGGACCAAGAATAAGAGACAAATAAGACACGACGAACAAAATTCAAGGCTGGGGTCAGGGGGAGAATGAGGAAAAAGCAATATTTAAAGAGATGGCCAAGAATTTTCCAAAACAGAAAAAAAAAAAAAAAAAAAATCAACTCACAGATCCAGGAAGCACAAGTAGGATAAATTCAACAGAAATACATTTAGATCACACTAAAATGGCTGAACAGAAGGGAGGGAGGAATTTTAAACAGCAAAAGAAAAAAGATGCATTACTCTCAATGAAGAGAAACTTAAGACTATAGTTGCTTTCTCAATAGAAGTTAATGGAAATCAGAAAAGAACAGAATCTTTGAAATGCTTTGTAAAAAAAAAATAACTACATTATTATTATTTGGCATCCAATAAAAAAAATTCCTTAAATATGAAAGTGAAATAAAGATGCTTTCAGATAATACACACACACACACACACACACACACAAGTGAGTGAGCTGTTCAAGTTAAAGAAAAATTATCCCAAAGAGAAATACTGAAATTCAGGAAGAAAGGAATAAGAATGGAAAGAATAAATGTGTGGATGGATATAAATATTGACTGTACAAAACAATGATGATAAGTGTCTTGTGTGGTTTAAAATATAGAAAGTTAAGAAGTAAAAGATTTGGATAAATGGAGATAGCCAATAAAATAAGAAAATGTATTACTACTAAGCTAATATGGGGACAAAAGAATGACAAGAGATATGTATTAATCTTAAAGAAGGCAAACGTGAAAGGACAAATGGATATCTAATACAGTCAATTCTTTTCATATCAAGTATTTAAAATAATATACAGACATTCTAAATTCTAGAATATGCATGCACTATGAGAGCAGTCACATTGAAGCTAGTCTGGACGCCACTAAAAGTGAACATCAGCCACAAACAGATGTGGTTATCTGATACAACATGTAAACGCAAGAGATTCAGTGCTTCATCCAATTGCACTACACCCAAAAGAATGCCACTTGGAATATACCATGAACACCTTAAGGATCTCAAACACAGTCTCCTCCAACAACTTGATGGGTCCACATCCATGTGGGCAGGATATCTCCTTGGCCACATTGAGCATGACACAATGAAATAGGGAAGGGCAATGTTATTCATCATGTTTGCTCCTGGAGAGGACTATGGAATATACACAACATCCCATTCCACTCAGAACTTCCTCTGAGAAGTATCGCATCAGGGCCCTGATTAAGACCATCCAAGAGCTAATGAGTCAATGGCAGGCCACTGCCAAAGCTCAGGTCCATTTGTGTGCAAGTTCAGGATGTACAGTCCATGTCCATCCATATTTATTTTTTAACCTTAAAATAACACTGTTTCTGATCATAAGTAATGTTTCTCTGTATAGGTTAATTCAGTGAAGGGAATATCCCATTACTTCTTTAAGTGTATTGAATAATTTCAAGCAAGTTCTGACTGACCTTGAAATATGAGCATTCTTCTCTTGGGCAGAAGGGGGTCTGGCATTGTTTTTTATTTGTTTAATTACAGCTCCTGAGTTGTTAAGTCTGTGTAAGGAAACTTTCAAATACAGAGGACTTTATCTCTCAAGCACTCTGCCATGTGTTATGTGGTCTCTGTGACTAGCTACATATTCTAGATTCTACATCCCTGTAGAAAAATAAATTTTCAGTCTTAATAAGCTTCACAAAATAGAAGCAGGGTCTACAGAGGCAGATGATTGATTCCTACAGCCCACAGTCCACAATGTCAAAATAAAGAGCATGTACTTGTTAAAGAGACTCAGTTTGTAACTCGGTTCCAAACCAACTCCTGGCACAAGGTGCAGGCTGCTCTGTGATGCTTACCACCTACAGAGGGAAACACAACTGATAAGAATGAATGAACGGAGTAGAAGACAGGTTCCCAGAAAAGAAATCACAGAGAAAAGGTACACATGTACACATATAAGAGGAGGTAAGGAAGAGGAGACAAGACTCTATTTGGTATCAACAAAAAGTATGACTAAGAGAAACAAACTCTACATTTGAAAGGATCTTGATGGATCATTTCACCCCTATTTTGGTTAATAAAAGAAATGTCTTACTTTAATTTTTTTTTCAAAATATCCATCTACGCTAATACTAAACATGGATGGCAAGCATTTGCATTTTTGTCTCCTAACTTTGCCCTGTGATAGCTCTGCTCTACTTAACCTCTCAGATTACCTCCTCCTACTGGAGAACTCAGAAGTCTGACATGTTGGCCAGTTCTTTAACTTTTACACATGTGTCATCTCATCAAATTCTCAACAAAGTATTTATTATAGGTTTAGATATAACTAAACAAGACCCTAGGCACCTTGGTGGCCCTGGGAGTGAATCCTTCAGTCCTGCCCCTCCTGTCCATGACAAATATCTAATTCAACATCCAGACAAATCCATTTTGTTCTTCTTTTTCACTTGTCAAGATTGGAAAGCTGAAAATACACCTCCCCAGACTCCTTTTTTTGGCTTTGTGATATAGTTGTTACCAATGAGATCTATGTAAACATCTGGAAATTTCCGTGAAAGATTTCACTTTTCTGATAAATAGCATGGGAGTAGGGATGGGGAACAGGGAGTGTGAGAGAGGTCCACCCCACTGAGAATATTTTATTACCAACATTTTTTTTTGAATTGCTGGTTCATGGTGCTATTGAAAGCCAAGAGGCTTTTAGATTTATTATCGTTTACATTTATGCAGACCATGTACCCCTTAGTGCACGTAGGCAGACAACTTCCATTATTGCCCCCCACCTTAGTATGTCATTCTTCCTGACATGGATACCATTCTTTCCTCCCTCCTGCTGCCTGCAATCAGACATCTGGCTGGAGCTGCAACCACCATCTTATCACAAGGGAAAAACTAAAAAAAAAATCACAGGTATTACAGTGTTGACATCCTCAATCTTCTGAAATAATGCTAGCAACCATCCTTTCAAGATACTTGATACTTGGAGGAAAAAAAGCCTCCGATTTTTATAAGGCATTGCTTATTCAGCTTATCTGTAACTCATCGTCAAAGGTTATATGCTATTCACTCCTAAATGTTACCCTTACATTTTATATCTGCTTCTTGTAAGATGTATATAATTGGGGTTTTTTAATTCAGTTTTATTTTTTAATTTGTATATTTAACCATTAACATTCATGTAATTATGGTTGTGTGTGGACTTATGTCTACTATTTTACAACTTATTTGTTGTTGTTCTTTTTCTCCTTTGTTTTGTCCCACCCCTATTAGTTCCTTTGGCTTTCCTAATCAGGTTTTATTCCTTTATCTCATTTTCAAATATATTAGTTTGTGAATTATAAATTCTTCAACTATTCTTTTATTGGTTACCCTAGAGATAACACACATCCTTGACTTGTTAGAATCAACTACAAATTAGTGCTTCTACAGAACACTTTTCAGACAAACCTAAGTTCTTAAAATTCTTTCACAGATCAATGCATTCCCCTCTGTTGTATAATTTTGTCACTCAATTTGATACTACAGATGATCTATAATATTGAGATGTATTACAATGTTTTCACAAGGCATAATTATTATTGTTTAATATAGTCAATATTCTTTTATTTGTACACAAATTTATAATTGTTGTTGCTCTTAATTCCTTCCTTCACGTTTACTGTTCTGTTGGAGAAAATCCCATGCTTTAAGAACTCCCTTTTAATGCCAATCTGGTAGCGACAAAGTCCCTTCATTTTTGCTTCTCAGGAAATGTATTTATTTTATTCCCACTTTTAAAGAATATTTTGCTAGATACAGAATTTTATGTTGACAGCTGTTCTCTTTCCTCTCTTTAAAATAATACACATTTTCATTTCTATTAAAAAGTTAACTGTCAATCTTGTTCTTTTGATGATCTTACTCTTACTCTCTGATTGCTCATTAAAACTGTCTTGCTTGGGGAGCCTGGGTGGCTCAGTCGTTAAGCGTCTGCCTTCGGCTCAGGTCATGATCCCAGGGTCCTGGGATCGAGCCCCGCATTAGGCTCCCTGCTCCGCGGGAAGCCTGCTTCTCTCTCTCCCACTCCCCCTACTTGTGTTCCCTCTCTCGCTGTGTCTCTCTCTGTCAAATAAATAAATAAAATCTTTAAAAAAAAAAAACTGTCTTGCTTTTCAGTAGGTCACTAACCTGCTAAGGCTGAGGCTCATAATTATATTGCCTGAGGCTCATAGAATTTCTTGAATCTGCGACTAATTTTTCAATTTATCAGTTCTGAAAATTACTAGGCATTATCTCTTCAAACACTGATTCTGCCACAAACTCATTCCTCCCATTCTGATACTTCAATTACTTGTATTTTAGACTTTTTTACTATGTCTCATATATCCCTTAGAATCATCTCTTCTTCCCATGCTTTCTTGTTCTCCATGCTTTAATCTGGATTTTCTTTTTTTTTATGAACTTATCTTCCAAGTCACTATTTCTCTCTTCACTTGTATCCAATCTGTTATTGAATCTATCTCTGGTATTCTCAATTTCAGTTATTGTATTTTTCAGTTATAGAATTTCTATTTGATCCTTTTTAATAATTCAAATTCTCAGGTAAACTCTCCATCTTACTCCTTATTTTCTGGAACATGTTAATCACATTTATTTTTTTGTTGTTGTTAATCACATTTATTTTAAAGTTCATGTCTAATAACATCAATATTTTGATCACCTTTGAATATATTTCTTTTTTTTTAAGATTTTATTTATTCATTTATTTGAGAGAGTGAGAGAGAGAGCACATGAGAGGGGGGAAGGTCAGAGGGAGAAGCAGACTCCCCGCCGAGCAGGGAGCCCGATGCAGGACTCGATCCCGGGACTCCAGGATCATGACCTGAGCCGAAGGCAGTCCCTTAACCAACTGAGCCACCCAGGCGCCCTGAATATATTTCTAATGCCTATTTTTTAAATCTCATCTTGTTCATTGAACTGTGCTAATTTTTTATTCACTGTAGACATTTTATGTGAGAAAAATATAAAGGCTTTGAAAATTTTCCACCAGAGGATTCATAATAAGAGGATTCACCTTTGCAGGGAGCTGACATAGAACATATTACACCAACTTCATCATAGGCAGATCATGCTATCTTGAGATAGGGTTTCAGTCTTTTTGTGGAACCCCACTAGAGGTCCCAAACAAGAGCCTGAGTGTTTCCTAGTGTTCTTCTCCTTGGAAGTTTCTGAATTCCAATTTTAGTTTCCTCAGTACCCTGAGATTACGAAAACTCTGTTCCACATTTAGCTGCTTTATTATTGGCCATTTTCCCCCTCTGCCCTACATGTCAAAAATTCAGCAAATGGGTCAATGGAGAAAACAAGTGTCAAACTTACTTCTTTATGCTTCTTTCTCTCAGGGCTCTTGGCATCTCTATTTCTGGCTACCTTGGCAACTTCAAACTTCAGTTTTCATTTCCTCATTTCAATTCATTTCCATGAGGTTGCCTAAAACCTGACTAACTTTTCTACCTCTCAGCAGCCACCCTCTTCATGGCTTTTCATCCCTCTATCTCCCCATCCCCCACCTCCAATAACAAATGACCCAAAGAGAAAAAGAAGCATATGGAATGTTGAATTTATGCTCAAAGAGCTCTCTTTTGTCTAGATCTTTGTTCCTCAAAGCCTGGCTCTCTCAGCAGCACCCTTGTATCTTTAGAGAGATGGACTTTTATAATTTATTCAGCTTTTCTAGTTGTTCTCAGAAAGACCACTAATACATTATAGGCTACTCCATCATAGCTAAAAGTGGAAGCCTCTATCATATTCAATTTTTGCTTTGTTCGTGAAAATGGCTCTTTCTTGATCGGCAGCATGAGCAAATGAACAAGTTTGGATTGTTTTCCCACCATCCTCTAAATTTGAAGATAAAGTAAAAAGATTAAATGTTATCACTACATAAGTGAAAAAATTCTTACATGCTGTCTTATTTAGGAAAACTTGCATATCAATGGAATCAGAGATAGGAGCAAACCTCCTGTATCCTGTTCTATCCCAGAAAAGCTCCATATGCATACCATCATCTTCCATGATATACACTAACTTCACTACAGCAAATCGTGATATACCGGTGTATTCTTTTTTGGTTGTAAAATCTTTTCTGATTGGAATTAAATATTGAAATCAAATTTAATATGTTTTGTTATCAGAATGCCTTTGCCTTACTCCTTGTTAGCAGCAAAACTAAGTGTATTTGGTAGTTAATGGTCCCTACACCAAGAAAAATGTATAAGATTCATCCACGTTTCACTTAGAAGTAAGAAATCTGCCTGGTTCATTCTCAGACTAAGCAGAGGGCTTGAGGCACAAATAAATTTCCTCCAGAACTGAGTGAAATAAAACCTAGGCACAAAAATTTTTAACCTTGAATACGGTAATAAAAAGAATACATTTGTATTTATGTTATGTTCTCTTAAAAATGTCGGATTATTGTTTCTATGCAATTAACCGATTCTTACCTATGTTTACATACATACATTGGTTTTGCCCAACTAATTTGTTATTCAAGTTTTGTGAAATCAAAACACATTCAAATTCTTCATTTTATTTAAATGAACCATGTGTTAAAATCATTTTCTAAATAGAAGAAGCTCTCAAATTAACTTTCAGACATATCGATGGCCAACAGTATCTCAGATATTAGTCACATTAATGAATTCTGGGCTTCCCTTTACTCTTCCTTTCCCTATCTATTAAGAATTAATCAAAAGGCTTGAAAGAATTACCTCCTTTTTAATATGTTAAACCAAGGCTGATTGATAAGTCTCCATGGGAACTTTTCTGGCAAGTCCTTCTCACTAATTTACACTTTGCCAGAGGATCCTAGCAGAAAAATTATCATTGGAAACTGCAAAATGGTTAGCAACACTTGACCTCCCTGTACATATATTAACCAATCTGCCATCACTCCAGGTAGTGCACAAAGTACCAAAGGAAAGAACATCAGGATTTCCCTTCTGCTTTAGCAGGCAAAGTACTAGACTTAAATCACTATCCATTCCATAGATAGCAGAATGTGGATAGTGATTCACATGGACAGTGACCCCAATGGGCTGCCTTTCTCTGGACAACCCTCCCAACATAGACAGCATTAATTCAAGAACTAGTACAGGCTGAAAAGTCTGACCAGACAGAACTAAGTCTTGGTTCTGTCATTACAAGCTGTGTGGTTTTAGGGACGTTTCTTAATCTCCTAGACCTCAGTTTCCTCACCACCAAAATAAAGACTAATACACGTATGCTGTAAAGTGTTAGAGAATTATTTTAAAATTTATATGGATACATTTATAAGCTCTAAATAATATTAAAAAGGTAAAGAATAGCCTTTATGTTATTGCTATTATTATGTCTTCAAGCTTGATAGAAAAATATTGCTAGTTATATCAAAGAGTTATATAGTATCACTCTGTGCTACAGTGAGTTAATCCATTTATTTCAAGAATCATGCTATGTGAAATAAGTTCATTGCAACAAAATAATTCTATTCCTGTAAGCTTTATAAAAAGGTATATTTCTATTTATGGACCTAATTTAAATTCTGCTATATTTAAATTGTGGTTAGCTGCATTCCAGGAAATAGCCACTTTGAGAAGAGATGGTAATTAAGGAAACAAAAAAGTACATTAATATCACCGTTACTTTTACACTGATTTCTAATCTGCATTCAAAGGAGGTCAAGATGGTGAAAATATGCTAGAAAGTGAGAATTGAATAAATTAGTTTCCATGACCCAATCCATGCCTCTAATTGTGGTTTAAGATGCCCTATATTCACAAAGTAAACTGTGGGATCAAAACCTAATATTAAATAATTTGCATTATTAAAGACCAACACCTAAAAGTCAAATGCTTTTTTCTCCTAAAACAAAAAAAATGCCCTCATCCATCTATCTTTCGTTCTTTCTCTTTCCCTTTTTTCTTCTTCCCTCTTTCTTTTTCTTTCCTCCTCTTTCTTTCCCTCCCTCCCTTCCTCCCTCCCTCCCTCCCTCCCTCCCTTTCTTCCTTTTCTTTTTTTCCTCTTTCTTTCTTTCTTTCTTTCTTTCTTTCTTTCTTTCTTTCTTTCTTTCTTTCTTTCAACAGTTCTATTTCATGGAGATACTTCACTCAACTATTCACCAGCTGACTGTTATTTATAAGGTCATGCTTGACTCCCATGAGTCCAAGTGCTGTCCGTTACTAGGAATCTAAGTTTGCACAAGAGATTTCTTCCGTGGCAGTGACAGACAACAGATTCCAGAATACCAATCATTGGTTAAAACATCTGTGAAGAGTAAGTTCACTCACATGACACATAAAACCCTTTCAGTGTGTAAGAAAATGTGAAAGTAGAGGAGTGTCTAAGAATAAATAAAGTATTGCTATAAATTGGAAATGCCAAAAAACAGAATTGTATCAAAACCTGGCCTATTTGACCTTGCTTAGGGCTGCTGATGTCACTAACATCAGATCATAGTTTGTTAATCAAAGTTAAGTAACATAATATATCTTACTGTCAACTATTACCAAATGTAAGCAGTAAGAGTAGGGACAGGAGAGTTTATTAGCTGGTAAAATATTGATGAAATGACCAGATTTTTCTGTTTTGGTTTAATCAAGATATAAGGAAGTAGTACAGGGTCTATAACAGAGTAGACACTTTATAGACATTTGTGCAACTAATTAATGTATTGATTAATGAGAAAATAATTCCTGGTCAAAATATTTTAATAGTAATGAATGGCACCCCATTTATTTGTTTATTATACAACAGATTAGTTCAAATATTGGCAAATACTCCTCAATAATGAGTACACAGATACTTTTACAGTCACTGAAAAAACCTGTGATACTTGTAAAATATTTCCTGTAGACTGTGGTAGGAATAGTCACATGCTCACTTTACATAAGGTTCAATATATAGCCACCAAGATGGTGTAATATGAGGGATTGAAGAACTCTGAGCCTTTTTCCTCTCCTTGTCTCCTGTATCTTTCCTACCTGTTAGCTAAATATTTCAATTCTTGTCAAGATGAAGTCTTTGATTTCACAATCAAAACAACAGTTTAAGATTAAAATACCACCAATAGAAGTATGATGGCATTAATTCCATACGACATAAATTACTAAAACAAGTGTATATACGAAATTATAATATGGGAAATATGCTCTGCCTCAGGTTGTGAAACTAGCAGATATGTTTTTGTAATGGAGACCTTCAAAGTTATAAGGCATATATAAAAAGAATGTTTTGCACTACTCAAGTTGCAGATAGCAAAATATACTGTAAAATATTTTACCAGCAGAGAAAAGCAGTAAATGAGCACATAACTTTACTAAACAAACATAGCTTTCAGTCATTACTCAATAAATGTTAGGAAAGGAAAAAGTAGGTAGGGCCCCCTTTTGGAGGAGACAGTCGTAGCATGACCAATTTTCAAAATGAAATGTAAAGAATTACTCCCCCTAACATAAAAGAAATACAATTTGGAAAACAAGAATTACCATTTCAGGCTTATTAATATTCAAACCAACCAAGATTCAGAAGTGTTAGTACATCTCAGGCAAGACCATACAAGGAAAGATGGAAGAACTAGGCTGTGACATGAGTTTTGGGCAATGACAAAAATCCAAAGTCATTCAATCGAGCCACACTTTGTCCCCCCATCCTTGAAATAGTGGTTGAGCAGTTTGGGTTTGTTTTACTTTGTCTTGGCTTAATTTTAAAACTAACAGAAATACCAAGAATATGTTAAGTTTCTTCTCTTGCTATTTTCCCTATTTCAAGTAATATTATTTTTTCTGATTATCAAAAGAAAAACAGCTATGCTAGAAAAATGAGGAAAAGTAGCACAACAGAAAAACCACTTGTAATGCCTCTATGCAGATATCATCATTGTTAACATTTCAGTACCTGCTTTGCCCCTCCTTTTATGTATATATATGTATATATATATGTGTGTGTGTGTGTATGTGTATATGTATGTATCTGCACTTCTTTAAAATATTGTGATCTTTTTATTTGCATTTTCCATTGACATTTTATTTTTTGAAAATAGGATTTCTAATGGCTGCCTTACCTCTATTTTTTGGTTATACCACCATTTCTTTAGCTATTTTCCTTTCATTGGGATTTTGCTTTGTTTCCACCTTTGTTTACACATTAATTCTCTTGCTACTTTTTTCTAAATTCTCTCCTTATCTAGAAGCCTGCAATGGGGCTATTTAATGCATGCAAATATTTTTGAAAAAATTATCTTGCAAAAAAACTTAAGGAAAAAGTGGCCCTATGTGGAAAATATTTGTTATTTTCTCACAACTGATTGGTTGGTTGATTTTTCTAAAAAAGGCATTTATATATATATATTTTTTAAAGATTTTATTTATTTATTCATAAGAGACAGAGAGAGAGAGAGAGGCAGAGGGAGAAGCAGGCTCCCCGCCGAGCAGGGAGCCCGATGCGGGACTCGATCCCAGGACCCTGGGATCATGACCTGAGCCAAAGGCAGACGCCTAACCATCTGAGCCACCCAGGCACCCAGAATTTATATATTTTTAAGCTTGGATACAATCAGACAAGTTTCTCCTGCTCAAAATGTGTTATTATCATTTCTTCTATAACACATTTTATTGTTCCTTCCTGGAAATTGTTGATTTCCTTTTATACACTTTCAAGTGAGTCAGCTAAACAAAATAATCACATACTGAGATGATAGGTAGTAAAAGCCACTCTCAAAAAAAGTATTTGTGAAAACTATTGCATGTTTGGTATGTCTGATGCCCAAAGAGTAATCAAGCTAAACACTGGGACTTTAAAAGGGATATATGATGATATAATGTCCAAACATTTATGATCATGAAAAATATCCTTGTGATTTTGGAAGGTAAGGCATAAAGAATAGATAAATGCAAATAATTTCAGCAGCCTGAGTGCCCTAAATCAAATGAGGCTCTTTCTTAAGAAGAAAAAAAATCAATTTATAACAATCAAGAGGGTTTCATTTTTTTTTTATTACAAGAGAAGGAATCAATAGAACCCACATCAGTAAGTCCATCTGAGAAAATACGAGCATGTTTGGCAAATGATAGTTCTGTGCTAAAGAGAGAGCCAGAGAGAGAGAGAGAGATGAAGTATAATGAATGGTAGTTTTATGAAAGGTTTAGCCAGAAACTGCAATGTTAGGTCCTTATGGTCAAAATATCTTTCAAGCTCCCATCTTTGATCCTGGAAAACACCCTAGCCTTGGAGGAGAGAGGTTAGAACTAATTGAAGAAGATAGAGTTGAGCAACGGAGTTTGCTTGGGCTTCAAAATAAACGGAACAACTAATCAGATGTTGGTGTACTTACAAAGTTTCAGCACCAGTGTCATTTTATTGAACACTGGAAGTTCAAAGAAGAAAAGGTCATGAGACCTTCAATGTCACTCAAATACTCCATCGAATTTAAAAGCGTATGTCTCTTTAAAAAGGAATTATCTTTTAAAAATCAGCTATGACACCTAAATAAACACCAAGGAGCAATACAAGCTGACTGACAGATATAGCACCCTGATTAGTATTTTGCTTTAAGCACTCAGAGTGCCAAGAAAGTTGGCAAGAAACAGCCTAAAAATCTACCCTGTCCCACAGACTCACACCGGCAAACAAAAGATTTTTAAGGTCAAATGTAGAGAATTTAATATTTAAGGAACAATTGATCTACGTGTCTCTTTTTGGGTTTTCTATGATTTGTTTTACTATTGGTCCTTTTATATATCAAAATGCTGTTCTTATATCCTTTTCAACTCAGGCTTTTGTTCCTTCCTTTCTTCCTTCTCTCTAGTTCTCTACCCTTCTTTCTTCTCTTCTCTCTTGTTTTCTCTCCCTTCCTTCTCTCTCTCTTCCTCTCCTTCTCTCTCCCCTCCTCTCCTTCTCTCTCCCCACCTTCCTCCTGCTCCCTGCCTTCCTTCCCTCCTCCTCCCTCTCTTTCTCTCTCAAAACAAAATTGTATCAGAAGTGCCTTTATTGGTGTAGAAAGATCATGTTAATGGTAAGATTTTGGCTGGCGATTGTCAATTCTGGCAAGATCCTTTAGTGTGAGCTTGAAATTGAATTAGTGATTATAGCACTCCAACTTAAGAAAGTAGAAATAAAAGATTTTATTCCTGGGCAAGCCTACAGGTGAAAGCAGTATCTACAGTGGCAGGTGATGCTGTTTGGATTCTTCTGAAAGGGAAAAGAAATGATGAACAAAAGGATTTCTAAACACTAGTATTGGAAGTTTGCCTATTTTTCCTTTCCTAAGGATGTTTTCAACATAAAATCACCATGAACATTAGGAAATATTTATGTAAATAGTATTCTAGAAAAACACTTTTACTAGCCAACTTCTGAATTTACGATACAGAGGAAAGTAAAATGAAAATTAATTGCAAGTGAAGTTGCCAGTTAGACTCCAAAATATTTTTTAAATATTCCTGTGGTGACAGAGGCCTATTTTTTTTCTATTTAATTTAACCAGATTCTAAATACAATAAAGGCCATGTTACAAAGAATCATCGGGAAATAGTATAAAGGTATGACACAGAAGGTAAAATGACAGGTTTTTTGTTATTAATTAATTAATTAATTAATTAATTTATTTATTTATTTATTTATTTATTTATTTATTTATTTGACAGAGAGAGACACAGTGAGAGAGGGAACACAAGCAGGGGGAATGGGAGAGGGAGAAGCAGACTCCCCGCTGAGCGGGGAGCCCGATGCAGGTCTAGATCCCAGGACCCCGGGATCATGACCTGAGCCGAAGGCAGATGCTTAACGACTGAGCCACCCAGGCGCCCCAAGTGACAGGTCTTAAAATCAATATATTTCTTTCAGAGATCAGTGATTTCCCTAACGTACATGCTGGGAAGAAAAGTACATTTATAGCGCGTTGACAGTGTTACCTGTATTTTGTGTGGAGTGACAATATTGTATGTTTTAAATTTAGGATATGAAAGAAAACCCATGATGTTCACAATGATTATCAAATCAAGTATTCACACTTTAGCTGGATTTTGGTTCCTATCATTTACAAAAATAGCTCTTCCTCTGGACACAGGTGTCACTCATTTTCAAGTATGTCTTCAGGATTGAACCCCTTTGGCTTTTTAATCCTAGGTAAATAGTGGAAATGTTAGCACAAGGAAAGTTAATACTGATTTTCTCACCTTAGACTAACAAGATTTCTGGACTGCATTGGCAAACAATTCAATAGAAATTTAGAAAGGATATTTTAAGAGCAGGAAATCCTTTGTCAGGGAGGGGAAAAAAAACAAAACTATAGGCAGACAATCCTTATGTCCAATGACTTCTACATTAAAAACAAATGTTTTGTACTATTGACATCATTTCATTACCCAGCTCATTCCTCTTATCTGGAGGTAATTTTTAACAGATTCCAGCCTACTTTGCAGACACAAATTTCCAGCCACTCTCCTTCAGGCCCCAAGAGACCATTTCATAAGCAAGCTAACATCAATTCAAACAAGATTCATTTTTTCCATCACTTTACACCCTAGAAAACTGATACAGACTTCCCCAGATGACGTTTAATACAGAACATAGGTTTATGAAGTGTGGAACCTCATTTCAAATGTACACATAATATATTGATATAGACTCTGGGAACATTTTCAAAGAATACAAATGTGCCGGGTCCAAGGTTTAAATGGTGCTTTTTGCTGAAATAAAGCTCATAAAAGATTTCAGAAGGCCAGAAAACTTTAAAATTTAGTGCTCTTTTTTGCGATTTCCCAGAATGTTCTAATTTAGAAACTAAATTGTATACCTAACATGCAAATGTGTTGTATAAGCAATTCATTATATTAAACAAATTTGACAATTGAGGACCTGAATATGAATTTCAAAGCCTGAGTACTTAGAGAAAAGGTTCATGAGTAAAAACCATGATGATGATAAATAATATATAGCACTCTATGAACAATAAGCAGTCCCCACATTCAAGAATGTAATTAGTCTTAGTTAAAGAAATACTTTCAGAGCCATGGTCACTCAAATTCTATATCTAGTCTTAGAAATGTCTAAGGAATCTAATGTAATAGACAGAATTGTGTCTCATAGCACATCTTTTTTTAAAAGCTTAGAGACATACCCATGATCACATCCCACTTTCCTTATGGGTTTCATACTCATATGATATGTTTATGGGTATCCGTTATCATACCCTTATTACATAAATTTATATTTTATCCTAAGTAATGAGCTCCATAACTGAACTGGACTATGCAAAAATTATACATCTTCTTACTGCCCTAAACTGCCACTTTTGTTCAATAATTCTCTCACTTCACGGTAAGCATCCTACTTCATTCCCCTTGAATCCAAGCCATTTACTGCTTAATAAAATAGTGTACAGTTGATAACAACCTGGTCTATAAGAAATGGGCAGCTTCCACTTTCTGCTCTAGGAAAACTCACTCTCAGATCCCGGCCACTATGAAGTAAGAGAAAGCCCAATGTGACAGCCATATGAATGAGACATCTTGGAAGTGAACCCTCCAGTTCCCAGTCAGGTTGTCCCAAGAGATGATACGTTGAACAAAACCAAGCCATCTCTACCAAGCCCTGCCCATTTTGCAAATTCATGAGCAGTATAAGTGATATTGAAACTTTGGGCCACAATGTTTTGGGGTGGTTTGCAATAGATAATTAGAAATGACTATAATGTTTTCCTTCTGCCTAATTAAACCTTTGATATATAATCTTAAAATACTGCAAATTATTGTAAAAGTAACTTATTTCAGTTTCTGCTGTCCCCCTATTCCACAGTGCTTTCCAATGTAGGATCACAAAATGGAAGAAACAAAATTTAAGGAGACCAAGTCTGATACAAGAGCTGGATAATCCACCAACTGGATAATCAATGTTGTGTCACTGAGATATAATTATCCTGAAAGGCAGTGTGTGAAGAATTAAAAGTGGACATTATGGCAATGCACATGTTTCAGAGGGCATAAATTTTCTGTAAGACTTAGAATCAAAGCTGTGCTCTTAGTGTTGTCAAACTACTCTCAGAAGCTGAATAGTGGACAATGGCCATTAAAACTCAATCTATGAGAGACTATGGACCCTGAGAAACAAACTGAGGGTTCTAGAAGGGAGGGGGGTGGGGGGATGGGTTAACCTGGTGATGGGTATTAAAGAGGGCACATACTGCATGGAGCACTGGGTGTTTTACACAAACAATGAATCATGGAACACTACATCAAAAACTAAGGATGTAATGTATGGTGATTAACGTAACACAAGAAAAAAAAAAAACTCAATCTATTAACAGGCTGAAATCCTATCTCTTACTAGGTTGTAGAGCTAACATTTGGATTCATGTGAAATATACTAAACCATGTTGTGTGTCAGATATCAAGTTGCATGCTGTCCCATGAACCTGTTATATTGTTTTCTTAAGATATTTTGTCATTTCATACACTCTTTTCTTGCAGGGAGAAATGTTCTCCTTGAAACTTCCCTGTATAAACGTGAAAAATAAAAGGATGGTGTAAATATTTTCCAAACCAGATCACTGTATTTTTCAATTTGGAATTAAAGTTTTACTTTGATAATTACTTCACTTTGACAATCATCCTGCCATCAAGGTTTATTTGATTATTATTTTTTAAATAGTAATGACCATAAATGACTGACACCAAAACAGAGACATCTTTTAGAAAATGTCATTCTAAAAAACCCTAATTGCAAAATATGGTACTCAGGATGGTCTATTATTTCCTTCAAGACAGTAGGGGGAGAAGGAATAATGGCAGCATCAAAAGTAATAGTAATAATAAAAAGTTAATTCATAGATAAAGTAACTCAGATACAATGTTATTGAATGTTTTCAAATATACACAATAATTAATATAAATTAAGGCCAAATATTAAAAGAGACTATATTTATGAATTCACCTAAGACAATCACATTTATTCCTAAGAACATGTAGAAAGCCCCCAAAGTCTGAGGATTTACCTACTCTGACCCCTTAAGTCTAATGACCAGCAAGTGCTGATAAAAACAGATGATGTTAGATACAGACTCTCTGGAAATGAATATAGTGAAAGTTATATAGTCCCATCTGCATTATTTTTTGAGTTCCTGTCTAGAGACTATGCATATTTAAAAAAAAAAAAAAAACTAATGTCCAACTAGTCTCATTTTCCTCAAGTTCTCATGAATTATATGTCTTCTATTCATTAGATATCATGAATTGCTTTAGTTATTTTAAAAAACCTCCAAGTTCAAAACAATAGTATTTGGGAATATTTGATTCAGCAGCTTTCCTGATGGGGCAGCGGAAAAAATGAAAAATGACTGATGAAGTGACGACATTCATTTAAGCCACTGGTAAATATCATGTTATTCTCTGGAGGTAAGTGGGATTACCACTTTTCTCATATATATGCACAGTCACAAGTACACATGTGAGCAACTAATAACAGTGAAAAAGAAACAAAAAAACTAATGTTCTAAGGGTACTACTAGGAAAAGAAAGTTCATTATACCCAAAGCAAAAAATAATTTATATATACATACATACATATATATATATATATACACATACACATACATTGCACACCTATATGTTTTTAAGGTATGTATGTATGTATGCTATACATATATGTATATATCCTAAGACAATTCCTGACAATAAAAGTTAGCTATTATATGAAAATAAAAACAAAATGTTGTCAGCAAAAATACTATTAAAATAGTAATATATATAAATCGAACCCCTCTCATGAACTTAAAGAAAACAAGTTGCTTTATTAATGATAATTGTAGCAATACAGTAGTTAACTTGGCTTGTCATTGGTTTCCATATTTTTCTCCATGGGTAAATGTGTCAGAAAGTAAAATACAGATTTATGTCCAAATAATTCCTTACACTCAGAAGCAAATCTTTCCCCAGCATTTGACAGGTATTAATTAAGAGCACAAAACAAAGATGATTTCTTTAGGCTTGGCTTAAGTTAAAGTTTGACAGAGCACTGACACTTTAATCCACCTCTTCAGGTTATGTGGAAATCCAGTGCAAGTGTTGGGATTAGAAAGCCAGATTAAATGATCTTCCATGCTAACCACAACCCCCTTTGCTCAGGGGGACTTTTTTCCCCCCTGGTTTTGAGAAATACCATATGCCTATAGTAAAGAGACATTAGCATAAGAAAAACTGGATCAGATTTTATTAATCCTATGAGATTCTAGATGGTCTTTCTTAATATCAGTAGAAATCATGGCTCCAGTCTTCAGGGTACAACTCTAAATAGACAGTAAAGAATAAGGATGTAGGGGCACCTGGGGGACTCTTAATTTTGGCTCAGGTCACGATCTTGGCATCCAGGCTCCTGAAAATGGAGCCTGCTTAAAGATTCTCTCTCTCCCTCGGCCCCTCCCCACCTCATGTGCATGTACTTTCTCTCTCTAAAGATAAATAAATTAAAAAAAATAAGGAGGCAAAAACCAGAATCCTGGAATTTGATTCAAAGTGTTCTTTCCCATGAGATGGGATGCTGAAAACCAACCACTATGCCTAGACTCCAGACTCTCTTGCTGAATCCAATCTGACAACTCTATAAGCGCTCAAATCTGAAAGTGTAAATTTCTTCCATTGCTTTCTGTGAGTAAAATTTTTAAACTTCTTTCTTTGGCTTTTAAACTTCTTGCCTGGATTATTATTTTGGGAAACTAAGCAATTTCAGAAACAGTCTTTTCTGGTAACAAGAACATATGAATAGAGATACAATTCCTGGAGCATAGTTACTACCTGGAGTGTAAATTACACTTGTGGACATTTTTAAACATATATTTTATATATAAGTCAGAGCCCATCATGTCATTGTTTTACATGAACAATTTTAAAATGCATAATATTTGCTGCCCAGACCTGAGTGTTTTATGTTTTACTCTGATGATATAAATTACTATAATGAAATAAACTTTTAAGCCTAATCATCACTGAGAAAAATGTACCCCAACAACTAAATATCTCAAAGTATTTCATTCCTTTAAAAACTAATTTAACTGCCTTATCTTTAAACCTCTTGGTAAATTTCCTGATTCAATTTTGATCTGAAAAGTTTTCCTCAAGCATATTAAACTCATCAAGTGCTTAGAAGCTTCAGTTCTGGAGTGGAGTTTTCTAACTTTCTTGTTTAATGGTGAATGATGATGGAAGATACAATATAAAAAGGTCTCAGCCTAAGAAGCTAAGAAACCATAATAATGCCCCATATACTGCTCTAAAAAATAATCAGATGTCATCATGTCCAACAGCACCAGCAAGTACTGAGATACGGGTTAAGATTTTAAAAGTGTAATTCTCCCAAATCCAGATATGACACTAGTGATAGTTTAGATTAATAGATGATAGGCAGAGCAGATAGAAGATTAGATACAGATAGATGATAGATAAATAGATGACAGATGATAGATGATAGATAGATATAGATGATAGATGGTAGATAGATAGATGATAGATAGATAAGTGATAGATAGGTGATAGATAGATGATAGATGATAGATAGATAGATAGATAGATAGATAGATAGATAGATAGATAGATAGATA